>NC_092117.1:29101651-29230115 GCF_045679555.1 Salvelinus alpinus
TCTCTGTCTCTCTGTCTCTCTGTCTCGCTGTCTCGCTGTCTCGCTCTCTCTCTCTCTCTCTCTCTCTCTCTCTCTCTCTCTCTCTCTCTCTCTCTCTCAATTCAATTCAATTCAATTGACTTTATTGACATGGCAAGTTCATTATTACTTACATTGTCAAAGTATACATATCGAAAAATAAAAATCTAATATATATATGTATATATATACAAAATATATATATATTTATATATAAATAAATGGTGGAACCAACAGCAATAATAATAGTAGTAGTGGACATGGGATTACCATTAACAGCAACTACAACAACAATATTAATCAGAACAACAATACATTAAAGCAACAGTAGTAGACCAGTGTCAACATGACTTGAGAAGACATATGACCTGGTATGAAAGACAAAACAAAACTAAGCTAAATGGGAAATATTATCAACATTACTTTGCATTTTTCACTGGCTGTCCCTCAGGTTGTGGCAGGAGGACACATATTTGGCTGCCAAAACTGCACATTTTGGCTTTTCACCCAATAAATATTTGATTTTTTCTTCATCTTTTATAGTTTCAAATTCTTTGTATTGAGTTATAATTTTGGGAAAGAAATATGCTCTTAGGTCTGAGTATTTGTCACAGTGTAGTAGGAAATGCACCTCTGTCTCTACCTCTCCCCTGGAGCAGAGTGAGCACAGCCTGTCCTCTCTGGGCAGCCAGGTTTGTCTGTGACGACCGGTCTCTATAGCCAGACTGTGCTCACTGAGTCTGTACCTAGTCAATGTTTTCCTCAGTTTTCTATCAGTCACAGTGGTCAGATAGTCTGCCACCATGTACTGTCTGTTTAGAGACAAATAGCATTGAAGTTTACTTTGATTTTTTGTGGTGTCTTTCCAATAGGTTATATATTTTTCTTTTTGTTTTGTGATGATTTGGTTGGGCCAGATTTTCTGAGGGCTGTCCCGAGGCTCTATGGGGTTGGTTTGGGTTGGTGAACTGAGCCTCAGAACCAGCTGGCTGAGGGGACTCTTCTCTGGTTTCATCTCTTGACATTGTAGAGCTGTGTGATGGAATGTTTTGGGGTCACTTGTTTTTAGATGGTTGTAAAATTTGATGGCTCTTTTTTCTATTCGAATGAGGAGGGGGTATTGGCCCAATTCTGCCCTACATGCGTTATTTGGAGTTTTTCTTTGTACTTGCAAAACAGTCTTGCAAAACTCTGCATGCAATATTTCAATTGGATGTTTGTCCCATTTGGTAAATTCATTATTAGAGAGTGGACCCCATACTTCACTACCATATAGAGCAATTGGTTCTATAACTGATTGAAAAATTTTGAGCCAGATTCTAATTGGAATTTCAATTTTGATGTTCCTTTTAATGGCATAGAATGCTCTTCTTGCTTTGTCTCTCAGCTCATTCACAGCCATGTGAAAGCTACCTGTGTTGCTGATATTTAGTCCTAGATATGTGTAGTTTTTGGTGTGTTCTAATAGAACTGTGTCCAAATAGAATTTATATTTGTCATCCTTATTTCCCGACCTTTTTTGGAATATCATTATATTTGTTTTTTTTTAGGTTAACGGTCAGAGCCCAGGTCTGACAGAACCTGTGAAGACGATCTAGGTGCTGCTGTAACCCCTCTTTAGTGGGAGACAGCAGCACCAGGTCATCTGCGTACAGCAGACACTTGATTTCAGTGTTGTGTAGGGTGATACCAGGTGCTGCCGATTCTTCTAATATTTTTGCCAATTCATTAATGTAGATGTTAAATAATGTTGGACTTATTGGGCAGCCCTGTTTCACTCCACGCCCCTGAGAGAAGAAGTCTGTTTGCTTGTTGCCAATTTTAACCGCACATTTGTTTTTAGTGTACATTGATTTAATAAAATCATATGTTTTCCCTCCAATACCACTTTCTATTAGTTTATAAAAAAGACCTTCGTGCCAAATTGAATCAAATGCTTTCTTGAAATCTACAAAACACGAGTAGATTTTGCCTTTGTTTTGGTTAACTTGTTTATCAATTAGAGTGTGGAGGGTGTAAATGTGGTCTGTTGTACGATAATTTTTTAGAAATCCAATCTGGCTTCTGCTCAGGACGTTGTGTTCGTCAAGGAAATGATGTAGTCTGCTATTTATAATACTGCAGAGAATTTTCCCCAAGTTGCTGTTAACGCAAATTCCTCTGTAATTATTTGGGTCAAATTTGTCTCCATTTTTATAGATTGGTGTGATCAATCCCTGGTTCCAAATATCGGGGAAAATACCTGCAGTGAGGATAATGTTGAAGAGTTTGAGTATAGCCAATTTGAATTTGTGGTCTGTATATTTGATCATTTCATTTAAAATACCATCAGCACCACAGGCCTTTTTGGGTTGGAGATTGCATAGTTTTTCCAATAATTCTTCTTCTGTAATTGGGGTATCCACAGGATTCTGATAGTCTTTGACTGCTAATTCAAGGATTTGTAATTTTTCTTGTATATCTTTTTGTTCTGGGCTCTTTGTTATATTGCTGTAGAGGTTTGCAAAGTGATTTCTCCACATATCCCCATTTTGGATAGCCAATTCCTCATGATGAGGTTTGTTTAATTTATTCCAATTCTCCCAGAAGTGGTTTGATTCTATGGATTCCTCAATTCCATCCAGCTGATTTCTAATGTGCTGTTCCTTTTTTGTTCTTAGGGTGCGTTTGTATTGCTTCAGTGTTTCCCCATATTGAAGGCGTATATTTTTGTTGTCTGGTTCTCTGTGTTTTTGATTAGATATATTTCTCAATGACTTTCTTAGATTTTTGCAATCATTATCAAACCATTTTTCATTATCTGTTATTTTTGGTTTGCTCTTATGCTTCTTTAGATTAGCCAAGGAGGCTAATTTGTAAAATATAAAGTTTATGTTCCTAACGGCCAAATTTACACCTTCATTGCTGAAGGAGAACGTTAAGGCTAAAAAGTTGTCCAGGAGAGATTGTATTTTTTGGCTACTAATTGCTTTTTGGTAGATGTCTGTACTGTTTGCACTCCATCTATAGGCTTGTTTAGTACCATGTAATTTATTGGGCCGTGATGCTTCATGGTTGGGTTCTGCTCTTCTCAGATACACTGTGATTTTACTGTGGTCTGAGAGAGGTGTTAGTGGGCTGACTGTGAAGGCTCTGAGAGACTCTGGGTTTAGGTCGGTGAGGAAGTAGTCTACAGTGCTGCTGCCAAGAGATGAGCTGTAGGTGTACCTACCAAAAGAGTCTCCTCTCAGCCTGCCATTGACTATGTACAGACCCAGTGTTCGACAGAGCCTCAGGAGCTGTACTCCGTTTTTGTTTTTCACTTTGTCATAGTTGTTTCTGTGGGGGTATGTGGGGAGGGAAAGGTTGTTGCTTCCTGGTAGGTGTTTATCCCCATGACTGTTAATAGTGTCTTGTTCTTCTGCTGTTCTAGCATTCAGGTCTCCACAGACCAGTACGTTGCCTTGGGCCTGAAAGTGACTAATCTCCCCCTCTAGAATGGAGAAACTCTCTTCATTGAAGTAGGGTGACTCTGAGGGGGGAAGATTAGTCTCTCTCTCTCTCTCTCTCTCTCTCTCTCTCTCTCTCTCTCTCTCTCTCTCTCTCTCTCTCTCTCTCTCTCTCTCTCTCTCTCTCTCTCTCTCTCTCTCTCTCTCTCTCTCTCTCTCTCTCTCTGAACCAGGTCACTGGGGAGTTTCTCTCTCTCTCTCTGAACCAGGTCACTGGGGAGTTTCTCTCTCTCTCTCTGAACCAGGTCACTGTGGAGTTTCTCTCTCTCTCTCTCTCTCTGAACCAGGTCACTGGGGAGTTTCTCTCTCTCTCTCTGAACCAGGTCACTGGGGAGTTTCTCTCTCTCTCTCTGAACCAGGTCACTGGGGAGTTTCTCTCTCTCTCTCTGAACCAGGTCACTGGGGAGTTTCTCTCTCTCTCTCTGAACCAGGTCACTGGGGAGTTTCTCTCTCTCTCTCTGAACCAGGTCACTGGGGAGTTCTCTCTCTCTCTCTGAACCAGGTCACTGGGGAGTTTCTCTCTCTCTCTCTGAACCAGGTCACTGGGGAGTTTCTCTCTCTCTCTCTCTGAACCAGGTCACTGGGGAGTTTCTCTCTCTCTCTCTGAACCAGGTCACTGGGGAGTTTCTCTCTCTCTCTCTCTGAACCAGGTCACTGGGGAGTTTCTCTCTCTCTCTCTGAACCAGGTCACTGTGGAGTTTCTCTCTCTCTCTCTCTCTCTCTCTCTCTCTCTCTGAACCAGGTCACTGGGGAGTTTCTCTCTTTCTCTCTGAACCAGGTCACTGGGGAGTTTCTCTCTTTCTCTCTGAACCAGGTCACTGGGGAGTTTCTCTCTCTCTCTCTCTGAACCAGGTCACTGTGGAGTTTCTCTCTCTCTCTGAACCAGGTCACTGGGGAGTTTCTCTCTCTCTCTCTGAACCAGGTCACAGTGGAGTTTCTCTCTCTCTCTCTGAACCAGGTCACTGGGGAGTTTCTCTCTCTCTCTCTCTGAACCAGGTCACTGGGGAGTTTCTCTCTCTCTCTCTCTGAACCAGGTCACTGGGGAGTGTGAGAAGCCGGGTGTGGAGGTCCTGGGCTGGCATGCTTACACGTGGTCTGCGGTTCTGAGGCCGGTTGGACGTACTGCCAATTTCTCTAAACGATGTTGGAGGCGGCTTATGGTAGAGAAATTAACATTAAATGATCTGGCAACAGCTCTGGTGGACATTCCTGCAGTCAGCATGCCAATTACACTCTCCCTCAACATGAGACATCTGTGGCATTGTGGTGTGACATTGGCCTTTTATTGTTCCCAGCACAAGATGCACCTGTGTAATGATCATGCTGTTTAATCAGCTTCCTGATATTCCACACCTGTCAGGTGAATGGATTATCTTGGTGAAGGATAAATGCTCACCAACAGGGATGTAAACAAATGTATGCACACAATTTGATAGAAATAAGCTTCTTGTGAGTATGGAACTGGGATCTTTTCTGTCAGCTCATGAAACATGGGACCAACACTTTACATGTTGCGTTAATATTTTTGTTCAGTGTAGTTTGGCTGATTAAAATAGAAACGTTTATACTGATGTTGGCCGTCTAGTGAGATATGACTGTTCATTTAAGAACAAATTCTTATTTACAATGACGGCCTAGGAACAGTGGGTTAACTGCCTTATTCAGGGGCAGAATGACAGATTTTTACCTTGTCAGCTCAGGGATTCGATCTAGCAACCTTTCGGTTACTGGCCCAACGCTCTAACCACTAGGCTACCTGCCGTCCCTGTATGTTGTGTAAAGGCATTTGCAGGCTATAAGTCTTATCATGATGTAATGAGCTGAATCACACAGGGAATATATGATGAGATGTGAGCACATCAAAGCAGACTGGATCTCATATACATACCGAGATGGGAAATATAGAGACTGTTGGGGAATAATAACAAGAAGTCTGAAATCTTCAAGAAGGGTTCGAAATCGATTTCTGTAAGTGATACAGGTTGTACGCTGTACTTTAGAGGAATCTCGGCTGATATACTTTCTTGGCTGATATACCCTCCCTCCATCTTTCTCTCCCTCTTCCTCATCCCCCCCATCTCTCCAGTATGATTTGATAGAACTGTTGGGTAAAGGCGTGCAGTGCAACCCTTGTACAGTGCTGTGGTTATCAGTATGTATGAGTGTATATTTGAATATGAACTGAAAGGACTATTACAGGGTAATTTCATGCCCCACAGGAGATCTAATGTCTTCTTCCCTCTATGGAGATTAGGTTGTCATCTCTCTTTCTCTCTCTGTCTCTCTCTTTCCCTTTCTCTAACACCTTTCTTACTCCTTTTCTCCCGATCAAATCTCTCCCCTCCTCCTCCTCACTCTCCTATTCTCTCCTTTTGCTTTTCTCGTTTTTCTCCCTATCTGTCTCTCGTCCTGTCCTCTCTCTCTCTCTCTCTCTCTCTCTCTCTCTCTCTCTCTCTCGCTTTGCTTTTTCTCCCTCTGCTAAATTCTCCTTCTCGTCTGTCTTTACCTCTCTCACACTTTCTCTCTCTGTATTTAGTCTTTCTCTTCTTCCCCCTCCACATCTTTTCCTTTTCAATCTCCCCTCTCCATGGTCTCTACATGTCCTCGCTGTGGTCTCTCCATGTCCTCTACATGTCCTCGCTGTGGCCTCTCCATGGTCTCTACATGTCCTCGCTGGGGTCTCTCCATGTCCTCTCTGTGTCCTCTTCATGTCCTCGCTGTGGCCTCGCCATGGCCTCTACATGTCCTCGCTGGGGTCTCTCCATGTCCTCTCCATGTCCTCTACATGTCCTCGCTGTGGCCTCTCCATGGCCTCTCCATGGCCTCTCCATGGTCTCTCCATGTCCTCGCTGTGGTCTCTCCATGGCCTCTCCATGGTCTCTACATGTCCGCGCTGTGGTCTCTCCATGGCCTCTCCATGGCCTCTACATGTCCTCGCTGGGGTCTCTCCATGGTCTCTCCGTGGCCTCTCCATGGCCTCTCCATGGCCTCTCCATGTCCTCTCTATGGCCTCTCTATGGCCTCTCCATGGCCTCTCCATGTCCTCTCTATGGCCTCTCTATGGCCTCTCTATGGCCTCTCTATGGCCTCTCTATGGCCTCTCTATGGCCTCTCCATGGCCTCTCCATGTCCTCTCTATGGCCTCTCTATGGCCTCTCTATGGCCTCTCTATGGCCTCTCTATGGCCTCTCCATGGCCTCTCCATGTCCTCTCTATGGCCTCTCTATGGCCTCTCTATGGCCTCTCTATGGCCTCTCTATGGCCTCTCTATGGCCTTTGGAGCGCCGCCTCTGGATGTGCATTTTCTTGTTTGCTTATGGCCTTATACAGCTGGTTGAGTGCGGTCTTAGTGCCAGCATCGGTTTGTGGTGGTAGATAGACGGCTACGAATAATATAGATGAGAACTCTCTCTCCATGGCCTTTCCATGTTCTCTCCATGGCCTCTACATGGCCTCATCATAGACTAGTGTCCTGTCCAGGGGCTGGACTTGTACATCAAGCTGCCTCACGCTACAGAAACAGGAGATAGGCTCCTATGAGCCGTTCCGGCTCGCACAAGCCAAGACTCCTTACTTCTACCTGGCATGATGCTTTCCTTCCATGCTGTACCGGCCGTATAGTCCACCTGAATGTTCCCATAGATAATAGATATGTATGACTTTACGTAATAGGCTAGCTATGGGTAAACTGAAAGCTTTATTGAAGCAACATCAATGCTGGCGAGCTGCAGCAATCTAAACGTATAATTATACACAAAATGACAGTTACAAAGTTCTGTATAATTATACACAATTGCACTATAAATATAAATTGGTATTGCTGGTGAGCTGAGGTAATCTACAGTAAATGTATAATTATACACACAATTACAGTTACAAAGTTCTGTATCATTTCTGCACAGTTTGAGTCCCTTTGGAACCAAAGTACTGCTGGTTTTCCTTTCTAACAGGAAGTCTATAATTTATCAATTCATCTTACTGATTGTTCAGTAACGTTAAATTATAATTAAATCAGCCCCTGTTCAGACGGGACAATAGCGTTGTAAATATTGTCGCTTGAAATATGAATGTTTGACCGTGTGAAATAATTCAAGAGACCATATCAGAAATGCGCTTTACAAATTAAATATGATTATCACGGTTATTATTGTATGAACATGAATGCCAATTTACTCCCGTGTGTAATATGAGTCAGATTGTAATCAAAACTATTAATTAGGGAATAATTTGTCACTCCCCTCATTGACAACAATACAGACAAATGATGGTCTAGTCTGCGTAACTGACTTTGGGCACGTTACAGGAAGTGATCATATGTTGTGTTTCTTGGTTTTCAAATCTCTCTACTCATCATGAATGAGGTGTCAGGTAAACATAATGGCAGTATTATCCTGTCAGTCACAGAGACCTAGCAGTATACTGGAAGGCTATAATTAGCACAGTAAACAGCATGTCAACAGTAATCTCATGTTATGGTGCTACCTGCCTCTGAGTTATCAAACTCATTAGTGAATGGACCTGCAGTCTAATCAGCCTAATATCACAGTCTGCATAGCATTTGATTGATGCCTACACACCCATGGACATGCAGCTGAACACACATGCAAGCAATCACACACACACACACACACACACACACACACACACACACACACACACACACACACACACACACACACACACACACACGACAGAACATAAATTAATAGGTAAATATGTTATTTGCTATTGACACGAGGACATAGAGAGTAATAACCATAGTGATACAGTAGAATAATGTTCTGTGTTATTATAAGGGAATAACCATTCCACTTTTGTACTGCAAATTCTAATGTAGTTATGTTGCTTTTAAATTGCATTATTATGTAATGTACAAGGTCAAGCTTTACACAGTTATCAGTATAATAATCTCAGCGCTGAGACTGAGGTGATTACTAAATCAGATTTGTCCTACTGCGGTCCCTCAGCAGCCAGTGGTGTGTCGTCCCTGCAGAGATAGACAAGCTCAAGGGATGCTGGTGTTACACAGTCCTGCTGAGTAGAAGTTAGAGACCGTTAACCTTTTCAAATAGTGCTATTGCCAATAGAGGTGGAGAGCCATGTTACTAGTACTGTCTGTTGTCAGTACTGCCCAGAGAGCAAGGACTGTAGTAGTATTTATTGGCTCCCTGTGAGTCTCCTGAGACATGGGAGATTTTCTCTGACTGATTGTGCGTGTGTGTGTGTGTGTGTGTGTGTGTGTGTGTGTGTGTGTGTGTGTGTGTGTGTGTGTGTGTGTGTGTGTGTGTGTGTGTGTGTGTGTGTGTGTGTGTGTGTGTGTGTGTGTGTGTGTATGCTGACCATCAACACACCTATAGTCATAAATCAGCCTACATGTGAACATAGAAACACACACCGTCATGCCAGCTGGTTGATGCCTAATTGGCCATGTCATATAATAAATAATTCAAAAAATCAAATCAAATTGTATTTGTCACATGCGCCGATTACAGTGAAATGCTTACTTACAAGCCCTTAACCAACAATGCTTTAAGAAGTTAAGAAGAAAAACGTGTTAAGTAAAAAAAAATTGACCATTTTTAGGGCCTTCCTCTGACACCGCCTGGTATAGAGGTCCTGGATGGCGGGAAGCTTGGCCCCAGTGATGTACTGCGCCGTACACACTACCCTCTGTAGTGCCTTGCGGTCGGAGGCCGAGCAGTTGCCATACCAGGCAGTGATGCAACCAATCAGGATGCTTTCGATGGTGCAGCTGTAGAACCTTTTGAGGATCTGAGGACCCATTCCAAATCTTTTCAGTCTCCTGCGGGGGAATAGGCATTGTCGTGCCCTCTTCACGAATGTCTTCGTGTGCTTGGACCATGTTAATTTGTTGGTGATGTGGTTGCCAAGGAACTTGAAGTTCTCAACCTGCTCCACTGCAGCTCCATCGATGAGAATGGGGGCGTGCTCGGTCCTCCTTTTCCTGTAGTCTACAATCATCTCCTTTGTCTTGACCATGTTGAGGGAGAGGTTGTTGTCCTGGCACCACACGGCCAGGTCTCTGACCTCCTCCCTATAGGCTGTCTCATCATTGTTGGTGATCAGGCCTACCACTGTTGTCATCGGCAAACTTGATGATGGTGTTGGAGTCGTGCCTGGCCATGCAGTCATGAGTGAACAGGGAGTACAGGAGGGGACTGAGCACGCACCCATGTTGAAGGTAAGCATGGCGGATGTGTTGTTACCTACCCTTACCACCTGGGGGCAGCCCGTCACGAAGTCCAGGATCCAGTTGCAGAGGGAGGTGTTTAGTCCCAGGGTCCTTAGCTTAGTGATGAGCTTTGAGGGCACTATGGTGTTGACCGCTGAGCTGTAGTCAATGAATAGCATTCTCACATAGGTGTTCCTTTTGTTCAGGTGGGAAAGGGCAGTGTGGAGTGCAATAGAGATTGCATCATCTGTGGATCTGTTGGGGCGGTATGCAACTTGGAGTGGGTCTAGGGTTTCTGGGATAATAGGGTTGATGTGAGCCATGGCCAGCCTTTTCATGGCTACAGACGTGAGTGCTACGGGTCAGTAGTCATTTAGGCAGGTTACCTTAGTGTTCTTGAGCACAGGGACTATGGTTGTCTGTTTGAAACATGTTGGTATTACAGACTCAGTCAGGGACAGGTTGAAAATGTCAGTGGAGACACTTGCCAGTTGGTCAGTGCATGTCTGGAGTACACGTCCTGGTAATCCGTCTGGCCCTGCGTCCTTGTGAATGTTGACCTGTTTAAAGGTCTTACTCACATCAGCTACGGAGAGCGTGATAACACAGTCGTCCGGAACAGCTGATGCTATCATGTATGCTTCAGTGTTACTTGCCTCGAAACGAGCATAGAGGTAGTTTAGCTCGTCTGGTAGGCTCGTGTCACTGGGCAGCTCGTGGCTGTGCTTCCCTTGTAGTCTAATAGTTTGCAAGCCCTGCCACATCCGACGAGCATCGGAGCCGGTGTAGTACGATTCGAACTTAGTCCTGTATTTACGCTTTGCCTGTTTGATGGTTCGTCGGAGGGCATAGCGGGATTTCTTATAAGCTTCCGGGTTAGAGTTCCGCTCCTTGAAAGTGGCAACTCTACCCTTTAGCTCAGTGCGGATGTTGCCTGTAATCTATGGCTTCTGGTTGAGGTATGTACATACGGTCACTGTGAGGACGACGTCCTTGATGCACTTATTGCTATAACCAATGACTGATGTGGTATACTCCTCAATGCCATCTGAAGAATCCCGGGAAAATGTTTACGGTCTGTGCTAGCAAAACAGCCCTGTAGCTTAGCATCTGCTTCATCTGACCACTTTTCTTATTGACCGAGGCACTGGTGCTTCCTGCTTTAGTTTTTGTTTGTAAGCAGGAATCAGGAGGATAGAATTATGGTCAGATATGCCAAATGGAGGTCGAGGGAGAGCTTTGTACGTGTTGCTGTGTGTGGAGTAAAGGTGGTCGAGAGTTTTCCTTAGATTTCGTGCACCAGCTGTTGTTAACTGTTGTCACCAAAGCCCCATATACTACCCACCACTGCGACCTGCACGCTCTCGTTGGCTGGCCCTCGCTTCATACTCGTCGCCAAACCCACTGGCTCCAGGTCATCTACAAGAACCTGCTAGGTAAAGTTCCCCCTTATCTCAGCTCGCTGGTCACCATAGCAGCACCCACCTGTAGCATGCGCTCCCACGCGCTCCAGCAGGTATATCTCTCTGGTCACCCCCAAAACCAATTCTTCCTTTGGCCGCCTCTCCTTCCAGTTCTCTGCTGCCAATGACTGGAATGAACTACAAAAATCTCTGAAACTGGAAACACTTATCTCCCTCACTAGCTTTAAGCACCAGCTGTCAGAGCAGCTCACAGATTACTGCACCTGTACATAGCCCATCTATAATTTAGCCCAAACAACTACCTCTCCCCCTACTGTATTTATTTATTTATTTATTTAGCTCCTTTGCACCCCATTATTTCTATCTCTACTTTGCACATTCTTCCACTGCAAATCTACCATTCCAGTGTTTTACTTGCTATATTGTATTTACTTCGCCACCATGGCCTTTTTTTTGCCTTTACCTCCCTTATCTCACCTCATTTGCTCACATTGTATATAGACTTATTTTTCTACTGTATTATTGACTGTATGTTTGTTTTACTCCATGTGTAATTCTGTGTTGTTGTATGTGTCGAACTGCTTTGCTTTATCTTGGCCAGGTCGCAATTGTAAATGAGAACTTGTTCTCAACTTGCCTACCTGGTTAAATAAAGGTGAAAAAAATAATTATATATATATATATATATATATGTAGACCCTCACCCCTTGTCTTACGAGAGGCCGCTGTTCTATCCTGCCAAAAAAGCATAAAACCCGCCAGCTGTATGTTATTCATGTCGTCATTCACGACTCGGTGAAACATAAGATATTACAGTTTTTAATGTCCTGTTGGTAGGATATGCGTGATTGTAGTTTGTCTATTTTTTTATCGATTGATTGTACGTTGGCTAATAGGACCGATAGTAAAGGTAGATTACCCACTCCGTCTCTTTCTCCTGCGAATGACGGGGATGAGGGCCTTGTCAGGCGTCTGAAGTAAATCCTTCCCGTCCGACTCATTGAAGAAAAAGTATTCCCCCAGTAAGGGGTGAGTAATCGTTGTCCTGACATCTAGAAGCTCTTTTCGGTCATAAGACACATTGGCAGAAACAATATGTACAAAATAACTTACAAATAATGTGAAAAAACATACACAATTGCACAATTGGTTACGGGATGGTAAAACGGCAGCCATCTCCTTCGGCACCATTCTTCCTAATTGTCATGTAATAAATACGTAATTGCCATGTCATGTGGAAGGTGTGTTGTGTAAAGCTTTCGCCACAAAGGTTGGTGACATGGAGGTACTCAACTCTGATTGGCTATTGTGTTGTTTTTTGTTTTTTGCTCCACCCGCCCCCATTGGTTGGTTTAATGTCGTGACAAAGCCTGCAGTTCCTTCACCTTCTGTTCTGTGTCCTCAGTCATGAGTTAGTCTGGCATCAGGTCAGACAGAGAGTCTGGTATTCACCATCAACTGATCATCAACTTGATACAATAATATGATACCAGTATACAAAAATAATATCATTATATACTTATACGATACAACAGACAGACTGTTATACTGTTATACAGACTGTTATACTGTTATATTCTATTATCAAAATGTTATTTCAGACTCTCAGCCCCTCTAAATAGTGGGAGTATGAGCATGTTTTCTCAGACTCAGATCTCTCATCATGTCTAATGAATATCAGTGTGTAGCTCTTTTCTCCCTTTCTCTCCTCTCTCTCCCCTTCTCTCCTCTGTCTCCTCTTTCTCTCCTCTCTCTCCCCTTCTCTCCTCTGTCTCCTCTTTCTCTCCTCTCGCTCCCCTTCTCTCCCCTTGCTATCCCTTTCTCCACTTTCTCCCCTTCTCTCTCTTGCTCCCCTTCTCTCTCTTGCTCCCCTTCTCTCCTCTTGCTCCCCTTCTCTCCTCTTTCTCCCCTTCTCTCTCTTTCTCCCCTTCTCTCTCTTGCTCTCCTTCTCTCCTCTTTCTCCCCTTCTCTCTTTTTCTCCCCTTCTCTCTCTTTCTCCCCTTCTCTCTCTTTCTCCTCTTCTCTCTCTTTCTCCTCTTCTCTCCTCTTTCTCTCCCCTTCTCTCCTCTCTCTCCCCTTCTCTCCTCTCTCTCCCCTTCTCTCCACTTTCTCTCCCCTTTCTCCCCTTTCTCTCCCCTTTCTCTCCTCTCTCTCCCCTTCTCTCCACTTTCTCTCCCCTTTCTCTCCCCTTTCTCCCCTTTCTCCCCTTCTCTCCCCTTCCTCTCCTCTCTCTCCCCTTCTCACCTATTTCTCCCCTTTCTCCCCTTCTCTCCTCTTTCTTCTCCTTCTCTCCCCTTTCTCCCCTTCTCTCCTCTTTCTTCCCCTTCTCTCCTCTTTCTTCCCCTTCTCTCCTCTTCCTCTCCCCTTCTCTCCTCTTCCTCTCCCCTTCTCTCCTCTTTCTCCCCTTCTCTCCTCTTTCTTCCCCTTCTCTCCTCTTTCTTCCCCTTCTCTCCTAACTCCTCTCTCTCCTATCTCTCCTCCTCCCTCCCTCCCTCCCTCCCCCTCCCTCTCTTCCTCTAATATAATCTATCTAACATTATTACAGTTCTACTCTGTATGGTGCTAAATCAATTGGATCCATGTATAAACAGTAACACTAAAATAATTGACACCCAGTGGGGCTGTGGATTTCACAGAACTATAGATCTTGATTTGCCCTTGGATCCAGCTGTGAGGATGACTCTGATAAATTAACCTCTATCAGCTGTGAGGATGACTCTGATAAATTAACCTCTGCCAGCTGTGAGGATGACTTTAATAAATTAACCTCTGCCAGCTGTGAATATGTCTCTGATAAATTAACCTCTGTCAGCTGTGAGGATGACTCTGATAAATTAACCTCTGCCAGCTGTGAGGATGACTTTAATAAATTAACCTCTGCCAGCTGTGAGGATGACTTTAATAAATTAACCTCTGCCAGCTGTGAGGATGACTTTAATAAATTAACCTCTGCCAGCTGTGAGGATGACTCTGATAAATTAACCTCTGCCAGCTGTGAGGATGACTTTAATAAATTAACCTCTGTCAGCTGTGAGGATGACTTTAATAAATGAAATTCTGTCAGCTGTGAGGATGACTTTAATAAATTAACCTCTGCCAGCTGTGAGGATGACTCTGATAAATTAACCTCTATCAGCTGTGAGGATGACTTTAATAAATTAACCTCTGCCAGCTGTGAATATGTCTCTGATAAATGAACCTCTGTCAGCTGATAACCCCTTCACTTCCCTCTCTCCCTGATGTGGATTGGACGGCCAGTAAGATCCTCTCTGATTGGTGTAGGTTGGTGAATCTGTGTTCTCATCTGAACGGAACAAGCCTGCTTGTGTGTGTCAGGGGACCGGCTGAGGGAGGTTAGGGGGAGGGACTGGTTAAGCTGAGTGAGCAGTGGGAATACTTTAAATTGACTCCCATACATGAATAATGCATTAGATAGCCCCTCCCCTCATTGGGATCAGCTGGAGGAAATTGGGGTTTGGGCCAATCAGATTACGTCCCTGCCGGGTTTGCTCAGTGTGTGTGTGTATAGTAAGCAGGAGAGAGAGAGCGGGCAAGTCCAGACAAATAGCAGCAGCTCAGAGCCTATAGGGTAGCCTTTCTGTCGCTATCCCTCCCTCTCTCTATCGCTGCTCATTCTGTCTTTGTCTCAGGGTGTGTTATGGGAGCTGTCATTGCCAAAGAGATGGCTGGGTGACATTGCTACAGCTCTACTTGTGTATTTACTAATGGTTGTTTCCCCCGGAGAGGATTTACACAGGGGCATGTAACTCCCCCAGGTTCCTTTGTCTGTGTGTGGGGTGTCTGAGGGTGTGTGTGTGGCTTCAAGGATCTAGCAGCCATGAATTCCTGTTGGAAGATGAAGGTATGGCTGGCTCTTTCTCGTACTTGTTGTTGACCTGATACTGACTATCAGGTGTGTGTGTGTGTGTGTGTGTGTGTGTGTGTGTGTGTGTGTGTGTGTGTGTGTGTGTGTGTGTGTGTGTGTGTGTGTGTGTGTGTGTGTGTGTGTGTGTGTGTCTCGGGGGGCATCCTCCAGCATACTTGTGTGTATGTGTTTGTTAGCGCAGTAAGAGAAACCACCAACGTGTGTGTGAGACAGCGACGAGGCAGTACAAGCAGTCTCCTTTCGGTGGTTGTTATAGTGAGGCCTGCTGTCTCCGTGGTGACTGGAGCTCCTCTAAAGAAGCAGCTAGATAACAATCTCTACTGGCAACGTGTGTCCATCACTTCTGTCTCTGCATAGAGAGTTCACCCCCTTCTTGATGCCCCCTTCTTTGTGTGTGTGCGTGGGGGGATACACACGTGTGGGGGGGAGGGGTGTGTGTGTGTGTGTGTGTGTGTGTGTGTGTGTGTGTGTGTGTGTGTGTGTGTGTGTGTGTGTGTGTGTGTGTGTGTGTGTGTGTGTGTGTGTGTGTGTGTGTGTGTGTGTGTGTGTGTGTGTGTGTGTGTGTGTGTGTGTGTGTGTCAGGTGCATGTCAGGGGAGCATCTGCCACTAACATAGTATGAAAGGATGACCCAATTTCACACCTCGCTCTCTCTCTTCTCCTCTCCTCTCGCTCTTTTTATCTCGCTCTCTTCTCTTTCTCTCCGACAGCAGTAAACCCAAACAGCAGATCAGACACATTGATGGGCCAGACATAGCCACGGGGCGATGTTTTGGGGATGGGTGTGCTGACAATTGTTTGTTGACGGAGGTGGGGGGGATTTATCAGTGCTCTCCTCCAAATCCACAGAGTAGCAGATCACATCATTGACTGCTGTACCAAACGACAGAGATTTGTGTAAATCCCTAAACAGGAGGGATGGAGGCAGAGGAAAGAGATTAGTAGTCACATGTCGGGACGGGAGCTTAAAGAGTGTCTGAACGCACTGATTCCTGCATGTGTTTCTCTTTCAGTCTTGGGGATGTGGTGTGATGTTTGTACCTCATGATACACCATAGGAACAAAGCCAGTATCACTTCTTCAAGATAGTCAGAATGAATCTAAAATAACTAAAGAAATCTGTAAATCATTTTGACGTTTTAATCGCACATTTTACATCTAGCTAAGGTGTTCAGTGCAATATTTCTCAAGTAAAAAAAGTAGGATTGGATAGAGTGCCCTCACCGCAGCTGTGTATCCCATGTTAGTGGGCCGAAGTCACAACCCAACCCTCAAATACGTCATGACAAACTCACTTACAAAAGTCTGTTTTAGAGGAGACTGACTTTATGACAAATTATCCTATTTCCACTTTGTAGTCAATTTTGACAGTAAATGTTTCTGACTAATATTGATGCCACAGAAAACAGCTTATCAGAAAAGTTGTTTATTGCCTTCCGTTGTGCTTTAAAATCTGTTAGGGGTGGAGTGGACAGGACAGGGAATTGAATGGGTGAGTTTTGGAGTCCTCCTGGCCCTCCTAGATGGACTCATCCCTGTTCCTGGTTGGGAAGGAAGCGTCCTGATTGTGCAGGACACACTGTATGTCTGTCTGTTATTGTCTTCAGACATCCGTTCATGCGCGCGCGCACACACACCCAGATGCTTTGGAGCAGTGTCTGTGCATACATGGTGGTGTCATTCAGTGTTGTTGAAATAAACAAATAACAACAGTGTTTTGTGACAAAATACACCTAGTTTCCAGACTCCGCCCTGTTTCGTTAGTGTTTGACTATTAGCAGCTCTGCTCTGCTGTGGTCTCTGCTGTTCTGACCTCTGCTTTCTGTGTGTGTGTGTGTGTGTGTGTGTGTGTGTGTGTGTGTGTGTGTGTGTGTGTGTGTGTGTGTGTGTGTGTGTGTGTGTGTGTGTGTGTGTGTGTGTGTGTGTGTGTGTGTGTGTGTGTGTGTGTGGCTGTTAGGGTTACATCACAGAGGAGCTGAGTGCCGAGCCAGTCAACACAGTTAATTATGGTGCACTGATTATCTGTGGCTACAAGTTCTGCTCAGCTTCCCAAATTGCAGCCTGTTCCCTTTATAGTGCACTACTTTACAATAGGGAAACCCATAGGGCTGTGGTCGGAAGAGGTGCACTGTGGGAAATAGGCTGCCATTTGGGGGACACTACTGGACTCACACAGAAATAAACCCTCAAGTGGTTCAGAGGAAAGCAAACCAAGTTGTACTTGTGCTTAATGAGGAAATGTGCCTCAAACTCCAACTGACACCCGCGTCCTTATCTGGGTCTCAAAACAAGGACTTTTCACACACTCGAATACTGATCGCTTTCTCCATTGTTTTCTAATCATCTCTCTCTTTCTCATTCTCTCTGTTATTATCTCTCTCTCTGTTTCTCCCGTCTCTCTCTCCCTCTTTTACTTCATTCAATGAGAAAATCCCATGCCATTGCCTCTTACTAGTCCAGACAGCCCTGTATCAGTGCTGTTAGCTCTGTTCAGACAGCCCTGTATCAGTGCTGTTAGCTCTGTTCAGACAGCCCTGTATCAGTGCTGTTAGCTCTGTTCAGACAGCCCTGTATCAGTGCTGTTAGCTCTGTTCAGACAGCCCTGTATCAGTGCTGTTAGCTCTGTTCAGACAGCCCTGTATCAGTGCTGTTAGCTCTGTTCAGACAGCCCTGTATCAGTGCTGTTAGCTCTGTTCAGACAGCCCTGTATCAGTGACAGAGCAGCAGACACACTAGACTAGAACATACTAGTCTCCCATATCCTGTTCCTGTTCTGACACACTGATGTAATTAGGAGAGATGAGGAGGGATGGAAGAGAGGCAGATAGGGGGGGGGGGAGATGGGTAGGCAGGATGAGATGCAGATGAGAGATGATGTGGGAGAGGAAGAGAGGGGGAGGAGGAATCAGAGGAAGATTGAGAGAAGAAGAGATGAGGAGAGGAAAAGAGGAATGAGAGGGGGGAGGAAGATGAGAGGCAGATGAGAGTGGGTGGGAGGTGAAAGAGGGAGGAAGAGGGGAGGAAAACCACATTCTCAACTTCCTGCTGTTGTGAAGTTTTTCACACGCACACACACTCACACACTCACTCACAGGCTGTTTCCTGCTTGTAGCTGCAGGCCTACTTACGAGCTATCTCTGTGGAACTGTGGTTTTAACACACACATATGTGATGTCTCTAGTTCTCTCTAACACACACACAGACACACAGACAGACACACAGTCTCTTTCCTCTGTCAGACCTAATTTCCAAGCTAACTGTGGGACTGTGTTTTTGCTGAGCTAATGCTAAGGATTGCTGCTGTCTCATGTAGTGGAAACAGCATACTGTCACTACAGTTTTACTAAAGGTCTAGGATCAGCTTACCCTCAACAAAATCCTACCCATTAGGGAAGAAAACACAAAACTGATCTTAGATCAGTGTCTATGGGTGGTGTCTGTATCCCAATTCCATTGTCTTATAGCCCTGTACTGCCCATTCTGCTCCTCAGACAGGGTCAACCACTAGAACCAGAGACATGTAGGACATGTGTGTATATCTATATGGCTAGAACTGGAGTCCTGTGTTGCAGTGGTTCACAGTAACCTCTGGTGATTATTGTTACTGTCCATAGTTTACATTCTAACATTCCCATCTGGTCCGCATCCTCGTTAGCTGACCACACACAGCCTGTGTGTGTGTGCGTGTGCACATGTGTGTGTGTGTGTGTGTGAGCGTGTGCACATGTGTGTGTGTGCATGCCTCGTGTGTGTGTGTGTGTGTGTGTGTGTGTGTGTGTGTGTGTGTGTGTGTGTGTGTGTGTGTGTGTGTGTGTGTGTGTGTGTGTGTGTGTGTGTTCAGCCTTGTATCTTCCTCCGTAGTGGTCATTGTACAGAGCCAGGAAACCACATCTACACAGTAGACCCCACACTCTTCCTGTGATCAGATTCTTTCAGTGATGTTGGATACAACATATCCTGCCTTCTTCTGGTAGGAGGTTTGGGGAATACAGTGAGGGGTCGATGACTGCAGCTGTTAGAGTCAGTGTGTGTGTGTGTGTGTGTGTGTGTGTGTGTGTGTGTGTGTGTGTGTGTGTGTGTGTGTGTGTGTGTGTGTGTGTGTGTGTGTGTACGCCTATTGTGTAATATATAAACGTTTTATTCCATATTCTTCAAGTGTCACAGATATAGTTATGTTTCAGTCTCCGTACAGGAAGATTATTTAGAGTGCTCTATACTCTTGGCCTTCTGCCTTCTTGCTGAGGAATATGGTGACTTCATCTCAGATACATATTCTACACAATCATAATATTGTAAGCTTTTCACTGATAGGTATTTATACACAGGCAAAGCAGGTTGTGTGTGTGTGTGTGTGTGTGTGTGTGTGTGTGTGTGTGTGTGTGTGTGTGTGTGTGTGTGTGTGTGTGTGTGTGTGTGTGTGTGTGTGTGTGTGTGTGTGTGTGTGTGTGTGTGTGTGTGTATGCATTCATAAACACATTTATAGGACAGAATTGAGCAGAGGTACTTGTGGGTTAACGACACAGGATTTGGAAGGATGAGCAAAAGTGTGATCTCATGCGTTGTGAGCATTTGCAACTGTGTGTGTGTGTGTGTGTGTGTGTGTGTGTGTGTGTGTGTGTGTGTGTGTGTGTGTGTGTGTGTGTGTGTGTGTGTGTGTGTGTGTGTGTGTGTGTGTGTGTGTGTGTGTGTGTGTGTGTGTGTGTGTGTGTTTGAGACCAGGCTTCAGGATGTGGTGTCATTGAACCAGTGGAGATACACCCACTGGAAATGTTTGCCTTTTCATGTTTTTTTTATACCAAGAATCGTCTGAGATCAGTTTCATTGTCTTCCTTTCAAGTCTCAGAAGTGTCTTATCTCATGTCCTAACGGTTTGATCCACTACCAGTAACCTTTAATATACACAGGTTGTATGTGTGCTGCAGAATATATATGAGAAGGGTTGTTAGCTATCGGACTAAAACATTGTCCTTTTCTAGTTTTAATCACAACTGTGGTCGTACTGTGACTGATCGACTGTAATCATCTGTTTCATAAAGGGCTATACCATTAGCTTGAATAAGTTGACACAAAGTGACAGTCATTGATATGTATTATTATAATATCTGACAGCTTTTTTACCGCACTATCTGGCATATTTTACTGGTTAAATTAGCTGTAGGATTATCCTGGGGCAGAGTAGCTGCGAGACAGTGGATGCGCATTGACCATTCAAATCAAACTGTTACCCAGGGATTGGGGTGAATAAATCTCTCCTTTCAACCAATCAGGATCCAAACAGCCTATTTTAGAATAGCAGTAGAACTTCAGTCATAACAGTGTGATGAGAGAGTTCTGTCAATGGTGAATGTCTGTATCTGCACAGGTTGATGAGCAGACGGCTCTGTGCAGGTCTGTGGCCTCCAGGTGTGTCCTCTTCTATGGAGAGCTCAATGGACAGGATTCACATCACACAGATTTCCCCATTATCCTCGTGTGTGTGTGTGTGTGTGTGTGTGTGTGTGTGTGTGTGTGTGTGTGTGTGTGTGTGTGTGTGTGTGTGTGTGTGTGTGTGTGTGTGTGTGTGTGTGTGTGTGTGTGTGTGTGTGTGTGTGTGTGTGTGTGTGTGTGTGTGTATTCAGACCATGAGTTCTGATGATTTAATTCTGTTTCCACCTTTCTCCTCATTATCACTGACTCAGAGAGCGAGAGAGATCACTATCAATCTCCATCTCCCTCCCAGTCTCTCTGTCTTATCTGACAGTAGATAATTAAGTGAGAGAGAGAGAGAGAGAGAGAAAAACGGCCTCACCCTACTAGAATCTGAAGTCAAATGTCTACTGTTTTCTGATGATCTGGTGCTTCTGTCCCAAACCAAGGAGGGCCTACAGCAGCACCTAGATCTTCTGCACAGATTCTGTCAGACCTAGGCCCTTACAGTAAATCTCATTAAGACCAAAATAATGGTGTTCCAAAAAAGGTCCAGTTGCCAGGGCCACAAATACAAATTATAGCTAGACACCGTTGCCCTAGAGCACACAAAAAAACTATACATACCTCGGCCTAAACATCAGCGCCACAGTAACTTCCACAAAGCTGTGAACGAGCTGAGAGACAAGGCAAGAAGGGCATTCTATGCCATCAAAAGGAAATTGTAAATAAATAAATTTGACATACCAATTAGGATCTGGCTAAAAATACTTGAATCAGTTATAGAACCCATTGCCCTTTATGGTTGTGAGGTCTGGGGTTAGCTCACCAACTTAGAATTCACAAAATGGGACAAACACCAAATTGAGACTCTGCATGCAGAATTCTGCAATAATATCCCTGTGTACAATGTAAAACACCAAATAATGCATGCAGAGCAGAATTAGACCGATACCCGCTAATTATCAAAATCCAGAAAAGAGCCGTTAAATTCTACAACCACCTGAAAGGAAGTCTACAGACTCAGTGAGCATAGCCTTGCTATTGAGAAAGGCCGCAGTAGGCAGACCTGGCTCTCAAGAGAAGACGGGCTATGTGCACACTGCCCACAAAATGAGGTGGAAACTGAGCTGCACTTCCTAACCCCCTGCCAAATGTATGACCATATTAGAGACACATATTTCCCTCAGATTACACAGATCCACAAAGAATTCGTATTTATTTATTTTCCATTTTGCACATAATATGACATGTGTAATGTCTTTATTCTTTTGGAACTTTTGTGAGTGTAATGTTTACTGTTCATTTTTGTTTATTATCTAGTTCACTTGCTTTGGCAATGTTAGCATATGTTTCCCATGCCCAATAAAGCCCTTAAATTGAGAGAGGGATAGAGAGAATTCCGCACATACCCAGGCTCCTTCTGGTGCTGTTATAACATTTCTATCTTCGTGTCTTATGAAGATGTCATTAGAACAGCATTTGGCCAAGCTGTGATATGATGCTACAGGAGCCAGGAAGGGTGTCAGGAGGGGAGCCAGGACGGGAGCCCTCCGCCAACACATTTAACTCCTAATGATCAAGCATTTAACGGCATATCAAGAAAAGCTAAAGAAACTTCTGCTCCTTGACACTCAGTGTAAAGGGTTATTTATTGAAGTTTTGGATCGCTGCGGTAGTTAGCGATTCCGTGCTAATTATCGTTAGCTGCCAGACGCTAATGATGCTAGCTTCGCTGTGCTGTGGAGAATAGCTGATGTCACGTCGGTCTGTTGTTGTTTTGAATCTGTGCGTGATGACGTTGTACTGGGTTGGTTGTAGGCTATATGCAGAAATAGAAGATGCATCACAAATAGAAATACACTGAAAAGAACTGACATCCCCATTATATTTCTATTTAAGGTAACCGTCTGGTACAGGGAAAGAAGATGATATAGTTGATACAGTTCTACTTTAGACTACTTTTGAGGAATAAAAACTTCTGACAGGCCTGACTCTCTTTCTCTACATGATGTCTCTTCTTTCCATCAATCAATCAATCAAACTCACCGACTCACTCACTGACTCACTGACTCACTCACTCACTGACTCACTCAACTCAACTCACTCAACTCACTCAACTCACTCAACTCACTCACTCAACTCACTCAACTCACTCACTCAACTCACTCACTCACTCACTCACATACTGTATGTTCCATCTCTGTCCTTACAATATTACTGGACCTGCTGTTTGGAGGTGAACTTAGGAAGATTAGAATTTCACAAGATAACTCTGTTCTGATAAGATGTAACATTGTAAAAGTCCTCAGACAGAGGGAAGGGCCAGCCCAAACAGAGGCCCTGAAGCTCTGAGGCCCTGAACAGCCGTGAACCACCAAGATAAAATGTCTCCTCTTCTCTGTCATATCCTCCTGATCCTCCCTTTATCCCCCTAACACTGGCCTGGATCATCACAGCCAGGGGTTGTTACTAGGGGAGAACAACTTCCTCCTCACATTGAAGCCATGAAGTTCAAGGCTGACTGGGGTACTGCAGGCTGTGGTTTTCAGGAAGCAGGATTCCCATCCATTATAGTGAATGGTAAAATGGTAATATTCATGTAAATATATATATTTTTTTTTATGACAATCATGGTACCAATAATTGCTTCTAAGACACCAGATTTATGTCATTGAACAGATAATTAAAAAAAAATCTCACACGGGAGTTATACGTTATATAATGTTGTTGCTACAGTAGCCTGCAGAACCCTGGTCGACTTTCAACTTGAGATACTCAATGAGAGGAGGCAGAAATGAGCTAGCCTGCTACGTCACCTCCTGGAGGAGCTCAAACTGCACATGTTATGTCTTGAGAATCCGCTCCATGAGACGCCATCTTGGCAAACTAAAACCGACTTCTTGAGCTTCAAATGCACTATTGAGTCGTCACATAAGAATGAGGGGTGTGACGTCATCGATGGCTATGTCCATTTATATACAGTCGATGGTTGTTACCCAGTCCACGAATGCAGGGAGAGAGAGAGATGTCTGAAATTTGACTTTCTCTCACAGAATAATGGATGACTCTCAAGGCTAAGTCCTTAGACTACTGTCATTGAGACGATGGGACTGTTTGTGAGTTAGTGTGTGAGTGAGGGAAACTGAGACAGAGGGAAAGGCAGAGAAGGATGAAGAGATAAACAGAGACAGGGAAAAGTCAATTAGTTCCTTGCCAGGACTAAATGCTTCTCTCTTTTCTCACTAATCTGAGTGTGGAGAGAGTTCAGCACTTTGCTCTTCCTTCCTCTCATTTATCCATCCATCTCTCCTCCTCTCCTCTTCCTATTCTAATCAACCCTGTCCTAGTCAATTGGAGGCTGTGGTATTAGTGGCCTTATTTCCCTCCGTTCTCATGGCAACCTTGTCCTTGAGTTCATCATCATTACTCCGTCGTAGAAGAGAGTGATTACATCAGCTCTTCATAAAGAACACATTTAACATTTTCACCAACCAGAGGACAATAATAATTTATGTTCCCCATATTCTCTCTCTCTCCCTCTCTCTCTCTTCCCATCTCCTTCTATATCTTATTCTTTCTCTCTCTCTCTTTACATCTGTCCTTCTATCTTTCTCTCTTTCCTTCCATATCGTCTCTCTCTCCCTCTCTCTTTCCATCGTCCCTTCTCTTGTTATCTCACTCTTACTCTCTCTATGTCTGTTGCTCTGTTTCTCACTAGAAGTATGATCCTGTATGTTTCAGCTCTTCATAAAGAACACATCTAACATTTCACCAACCATTATGGCCAAACATAGATAGATAAACACACAGTTTATCAGGTGTGTGTGTGTGTGTGTGATCACTTCACTGTATTAAGACCATAAAGAGATCATATCATCTTCTCAGAAATTGGGTGGGTGAGTTTGTATTTTTTAGTGTGTGTGTGTGTGTGTGTGTGTGTGTGTGTGTGTGTGTGTGTGTGTGTGTGTGTGTGTGTGTGTGTGTGTGTGTGTGTGTGTGCGCGCATCTTCTGACTTCCACTGAACTTGTTGCGAAAGCAGAGAGAGAGCGAGATTACATCTTGTAATAATCAAGATGTAATTTTTTTTTTTTTTAATATGTATTTCCCCTTTATTTAACCAGGTAGGCCAGTTGAGAACAAGTTCTCATTTACAACTGCGACCTGGCCAAGATAAAGCAAAGCAGTGCGAAAAAACAACAACACAGAGTTACACATGGGATAAACAAACATACAGTCAATAACATAATAGAAGATCTGTATATGGTGTGTGCAAATGAAGTAAGGAGGTAAGGCAATAAATAGGCCATAGGTGCAAAGTAATTACAATTTAGCAATTAACACTGGAGTGATAGATGTGCAGATGAGGATGTGCAGGTAGAAATACTGGTGTGCAAAAGAGCAGAACAAAACTAAAACAAATATGGGGATGAGGTAGGTAGTTGGTTGGATGGGCTATTTACAGATGGGCAGTGTACAGCTGCAGCGATCGGTAAGCTGCTCTGACAGCCGATGCTTTAAGTTAGTGAGGGAGATAAGTCTCCAACTTCAGTGATTTTTGTAATTCGTTCCAGTCATTGGCAGCAGAGAACTGGAAGGAAAGGCGGCCAAAGTAGGTGTTGGGGATGACCAGTGAAATATACCTGCTGGAGCGCGTGCTACAGGTGGGTGTTGCTATGGTGACCAGTGAGCTGAGATAAGGCGGAGCTTTACCTAGCAAAGACTTATAGATGACCTGGAGCCAGTGGGTTTGGCGACGAATATATAGCGAGGACCAGCCAACGAGAGCATACAGGTCGCAATGGTGGGTAGTATATGGGGCGTTGGTGACAAAACGGATGGCACTGTGATAGACTGCATCCAATTTGCTGAGTAGAGTGTTGGAGGCTATTTTGTAAATGACATCGACGAAGTCAAGGATCGGTAGGATACTTCAGTTTTACGAAGGTATGTTTGGCAGCATGAGTGACGGAGGCTTTGTTGCGAGATAGGAAGCCGCTTCTAGATTTAATTTTGGATTGGATATGCTTAATATGGAAGGAGAATTTACAGTCTAGCCAGACACCTAGACACCTGTAGTTGTCCACATATTCTAAGTCAGAACCGTCCAGAGTAGTGATGCTAGGCGGGCGGGCGGGTGCGGGCAGCGATCGGTTGAAGAGCATGCGTTTAGTTTTACTAGCGTTTAAGAGCAGTTGGAGGCCACAGAAGGAGTGTTGTAAGGCATTGAAGCTTGTTTGGAGGTTTGTTAACAGTGTCGAAAGAAGGGCCAGATGTATACAGAATGGTGTCGTCTGCTTAGAGGTGGATCAAAGAATCACCTGCAGCAAGAGCGACATCATTGATATATACAGAGAAAAGAGTCGGCCCGAGAATTGAACCCTGTGGCACCCCCATAGAGACTGCCAGAGGTCCAGACAACAGGCCCTCTGATTTGACACACTGAACTCTATCTGAGAAGTAGTTAGTGAACCAGGTGAGGCAGTCATTAGAGAAACCAAGGCTGTTGAGTCTGCCGATAAGAATATGGTGATTGACAGAGTCGAAAGCCTTGGCCAGGTCGATAAAGACGGCTGCACAGTACTGTTTTTTTATCGATGGTGGTTATGATATCGTTTAGGACCTTGAGCGTGGCTGAGGTGCACCCGTGACCAGCTCGGAAACCGGATTGGATGGTGGAGAAGGTACGGTGGGATTCGAGATGGTCGGTGATCTGTTTGTTCACTTGTCTTTCGAAGACTTTAGAAAGGCAGAGCAGGATGGATATAGGTCTGTAACAGTTTGGGTCTAGAGTGTCTCCCCCTTTGAAGAGGGGGATGACCGCAGCCGCTTTCCAATCTTTAGGAATCTCAGACGATACAAAAGAGAGGTTGAACAGACTAGTAATAGGGGTTGCGACAATGGCGGCGGATAATTTTAGGAAGAGAGGGTCCAGATTGTCTAGCCCAGATGATTTGTAGGGATCCAGATTCTGCAGCTCTTTCAGGACATCAGCTGTCTGGATTTGGGTCAAGGAGAAGTAGGGGGGAGGGCTTGGGCCAGTAGCTGCGGGGGGTGCAGAGCTGTTGGCCGGGGTTGGGGTAGCCAGGTGGAAAGCGTGGCCAGCCATAGAGAAATGCTTATTGAAATTCTCGATTATCGTGGATTTATCAGTGGTGACAGTGTTTCCTAGCCTCAGTGCAGTGGGCAGCTGAGAGGAGGTGCTCTTATTCTCCATGGACTTTACAGTGTCCCAAAACTTTTTGGAATTAGTGCTGCAGGATGCAAATTTCTGTTTGAAAAAGCTAGCCTTTGCTTTCCTAACTGACTGTGTATATTGGTTCCTGACTTCCCTGAAAAGTTGCATATCACGGGGGCTATTCGATGCTAGTGCAGTGCGCCACAAGATGTTTTTGTGCTGGTCAAGGGCAGTCAAGTCTGGAGTGAACCAAGGCCTATATCTGTTCTTAGTTCTACATTTTTTGAAAGGGGCATGCTTATTTAAGATGGTGAGGAAGGCACTTTTGAAGAACAACCAGTCATCCTTTACTGACAGGATGAGTTCAATATCCTTCTAGGATACCCGGGTCAGGTCGATTAGAAAGGCCTGCTCACAGAAGTGTTTTAGGGAGTGTTTGACAGTGATGAGGGGTGGTCGTTTGACAGCGGACCCATAACGGACGCAGGCAATGAGGCAGGGATCACTGAGATCCTAGTTGAAAACAGCAGAGGTGTATTTAGAGGGCAAGTTGGTCAGGATGATATCTATGAGGGTGCCCATGTTTACAGATTTGGGGTTGTACCTGGTAGGTTCCTTGATAATTTGTGTGAGATTGAAGGCTTCTAGCTTAGATTGTAGGACAGCCGGGGTGTTAAGCATATCCCAGTTTAGGTCACCTAACAGTACGAACTCTGACGATAGATGGGGGGAAATCAATTCACATATGGTGTTCAGGGCACAGCTGGGAGCTGAGGGCGGTCTATAACAAGCGGCAATAGTGAGAGACTTATTTCTGGAGAGAAAATAAGTAGCTCGTACTGTTTGGGTACAGACCTGGATAGTATGACAGAACTCTCCAGGCTCTCTCTGCAGTAGATTGCAACTCCGCCCCCTTTGGAAGTTCTATCTTGACGGAAAATGTTGTAGTTGGGGATGGACATTTCAGAATTTTTGGTGGCCTTCCTAAGCCAGGATTCAGACACGGCTAGGACATCAGGGTTGGCAGAGTGTGCTAAAGCAGTGAATAAAGCAAACTTAAGGAGGAGACTTCTGATGTTAACATGCATGAACCCAAGGCTTTTCCGGTTACAGAAGTCAACAAATGAGAGCGCCTTGGGACACACAGGGCCTGGGTTAACCTCTGCATCACCAGAGGAAAAGAGGAGTAGGATAAGGGTAAAAAAAGAGTAGGATAAGGGTACGGCTAAAGGCTAAAAGAACTGGTCGTCTAGTGCATTCGGAACAGAGAGTAAATGAGCAGACTTCTGGGCGTGGTAGGATAGATTCATGGCATAATGCACAGACAAGGGCATGGTAGGGTGCAAGTACAGTGGAGGTAAACCTAGGCATTGAGTTGCGATGAGAGAGGCTGCATCTCTGGAAGCACCAGTTAAGCTAGGTGCGGTCTCCGCATGTGTGGGGGGTGGGGCAAGGGAGCTAACAGAGGCATGTAGAGCAGGACTAGGGGCTCCGCAGTAAAACAAAACAATGAGAGCTACCCGTAACAACAGTAATAATCAAGATGTAATAATCATTACGAGACATTTTATCATGTGTAATCACTGTCAAATTGACAACAGATAGAAATTATCCTTGGTATCTCTTATGTCTCGAACACAGCTCGGGGCAGAAGGTATTTTGTAATTTGTATGTAATTTGAATGTACTAAATCTTTCTGGTCCTCTCTTTCAGAATGAGAAGCCCCTCGGTCATTCTGCCAGCAGGTCCAACAATATTTCCAAGGTAAGGACAGAGATGCAACATACAGTATGAGAGAGAGAGATTGACGGACAGAATGAACATCCTGTAGAGAAAGAGAGTCAGGCCTGGCCTTCCAGGGGGTCCTAACCTGCCAGTCACTCCCATAGTCAGAGGTACAGCTCTCGGATCAGTTCTTATTGAGAGAGACTGTCTCACCTCCTGCTTCCCAACTGACACTCAGGGGTGCAACTCAGTAGTCTACCTTGACTTCTTCTCATTATCTCTTCTTTGTTCCATCTGATCTATAAAAAAAGCAGTTTCATCTCATATGGAAGTGCTGCTCCACTGTCTGTTCCTCAATCCTCATATTGGAACAGTACTAGTCTCTCTCTCTCTCTCTCTCTCTCTCTCCCCCTCCCTCCTCTCTGCCGGGACAGATTGGTTGTGTTCTCCTGTGAGCCTCTTAGTGGGATAAAGCTTTACATGTGCTAATAGTCAGGGTCACCTCGTCGCCATGGCAACGCTCCAGCTGCCATGTTTGAGCCGGGCGGCATGAGTCGGCAGGATGTCATTCCACCCCGGTAACAAGAAAGCAGAAGCAGCCAGTCATGAGTCTTTCAAGGGTTAAAGTGATTCAACACCACCATGTTTCAATGCTCAGCATGAGTCAGCAGGATTTTATTTAATTCTGGTAGCAATCCTTTTTTGTTAGGATTCATGGCTTATAGATCAATATTAAAGGAAAACTTTGTATTTTGAAAGTTATATATCTTCGAAACATGATTGCTGACATGCAAAACATGTTGGGACTATATCAACAATGGATTAATGGAACAAATACAAAAATATACACAAAAGTATGTGGAAATCCCTTCAAATTAGTGGGTGTATAAAATTGAGCACACAGCCATGCAATCTCCATAGAGAAACATTGGCAGTAGAATGGCCTTAATGAAGAGCTCAGTGACATTAAATATGGCACCGTCATATGATGACACCTTCCCAAGTTCAGTTCGTCAAACTTTTGCCCTGCTAGAGCTGCCCCGGTCAACTGTAAGTGCTTGAAACGCCTAGGAGCAACAACGGCTCAGCTGAGAAGTGGTAGGCCACACAAGCTCACAGAATGGGACCGCCGAGAGCTGAAGCGCATAGCCCGTAGAAATCGTCCTCTATTGCAAAACTCACTACCGAGTTCCAAATTGCCTCTGGAAGCAATGTCAGCACAAGAACTGTTTGTCGGGAGCTTCATGAAATGGGTTTCCATGGCCGAGCAGCCGCACACAAGCCTAAGATCACCATGCACAATGCCAAGCGTCGGCTGGAGTGGTGTAAAGCTCGCCGCCATTGGACTCTGGAGCAGTGGAAATGCGTTCTCTGGAGTGATGAATCACGCTTCACTATCTGGCAGTTAGACGAACAAATCTGGGTTTGGCAGATGCTAGGACAACGCTACCTGCCCGACTGCATAGTGCCATGTGTAAAGTTTGGTGGAGAAGGAATAATGATCTGGGGATTGTTTGGGCTAGGCCCCTTAGTTTCAGTGAAGGGAAATCTTAACGCTACAGCATAAATTACATTCTAGATGATTCTGTGCTTCCAACTTCGTGGCAACAGTTTGGGGAAGGCCCTTCCCTGTTTCAGCGTGACAATGCCCACGTGCACAAAGCGAGGTCCATACAGAAATAGTTTGTTGAGATCGGTGTGGAATAACTGAGCCCTGACCTCAACCCCATCGAACACCTTTGGGATGAATTGGAAGGCGGACTGTGAGCCGGGCCTAATCTTCCAACATCAGTGCCCGCAGCAATGTTCCAACATTTAGTGGAAAGCCTTCCCAGAAGAGTGGAGGCTGTTATAGCAGCAAAGGGGGGGACCAACTCCATATTAATGCCCATGATTTTGGAATGAGATGTTTGACGAGCAGGTGTCCACATACTTTTGGTCATGTATTGTAGGTTTTGGGTAGAATTTTACTTTAATAATATCTTTATAAAGTGAGTTACCTCCATACAAGTCACTTTGAGACCCAGTGAAAATTAGTAATGATAAAAGATCCAATCCAATCCACAATGAATCTACATGAATAGAGAGGAGAAACTGTTGGATAATGTCTTCCCTTTTGTTGTTGCTTAAAGTAATATCCAGACAGACAAGTTTAGTCACACAATGACTTGCCTGACAGAGCACTCAGGTGTGTATGAGCAGGCAGCTCTTACTATTCACTGTCTCTGCATCTGTGCCTTTGTGCCAGTGTGTGTTAGGGTTGAATGGCGGGAACTCGGTTACTGAGATTTACTGCCCAAAACCACTCCCTTTTCCCTGGATAAATAACTGCCAGAAACCGGTAAATTATTATAAATTATTTACATGAACAGCATGGCGTGAAATGGAACTGTTAAATTATATGCAATGTCTATATCTGGCTTGTCTATGGCCTCTGCATGATGAATCAACGCTGAGGGTGGGGACAGACAGCCCATCTCAGTATGGAGTTCACAGTGCATGTAGATCTATCATCTCATCATGGTAACTTTTTTTCTTGTGACAGGTAGACATACATTTGCTGCAGCATAGCCTATACTACGGTAATATAAAGACTGAATGCACGTCTAATTTACCCATATCCATCTGGCTTTCGTGGGTCACCTTGTTTTTTTAATTGTAGAGATTATAATTTTTTTGGTAAGGAATTTTTCTTAGAAAACTGCACTTCCCGATTTGGCCTCGTTTTTCATCAATGCTCGTTAAGGAATGCTACTGGCCATGACTGAAGGCAAACGAGTTGTCTTCTGGGTGTGGTTTCATTTAGGTGTTTTTTTGTGGGGGTGTCTGCCGTTTAATCACAACAAACAAGGGCTAATTCAGTTTTATGTGGGAGCTAAAGTAGAGAAGAAGAAGAAAATAGAACGTAAAACCGGCGATGACCTTGTGTTAAGCCAAGCTGTCAGAAGCTAGTTAGCATAGCCTGTCTAATGTTAGCTAGCTGATATTTCTCTGTCAAATTACAGTTTTGCTAAGATAGCAAGAAACAGTGTCTGGAATCAAATAATATAGATGACTTGGTTAGAGAAGAGTTTCTAGTACACATGTTATTCATTTAGTTCCAACATCACTAGAGCGGCTACCATATTGCTACTGAAATAAACCTATTACTGTGGTCAGAGCTGAGAGGATGTGCTGCACCAACTCAATGCCATACAAATTCCTGAATCAAATTAAATGTATTTTATGAAGCCTTTTTTACATTAGAGGTTGTCACAAAATGCTTTACAGATACCCAGCCTAAAACCCCAAACAGCAAGCAATGCACAGGCAGAAGCACATAAGACCAGTCTACATATTAATTCATTTGCACCTCTTTCATCCTACAAACTAGCTATGAGCTTCTGTTTAGAGAACCTACATGTATCAAGCATGGTACTAGTTGAGCTGCTCCAGTTGTGTGTTATTGGGCCCTGGGAGGCCTCCCATACTGATTTGGGAGTACAGTATTAAAGTATTACATCCCTGACAAAAACACACACACACAGCTCTGACCTGCAGCTCTCTGAGCTGCCCTTCATCAGTCACGCGAACTAACATCATGCAGTTTGGGAGATACACCTGCAGTTTGGGAGACACTGCTGTAGTTTGGGAGACACTGCTGTAGTTTGGGAGACACTGCTGTAGTTTGGGAGACACTGCTGTAGTTTGGGAGACACTGCTGTAGTTTGGGAGACACTGTTGTAGTTTGGGAGACACTGCTGTAGTTTGGGAGACACTGCTGTAGTTTGAGAAAACACTGCTGTAGTTTGGGAGACACTGCTGTAGTTTGGGAGACACTGCTGTAGTTTGGGAGACACTCCTGCAGTTTGGGAGACACTGCTGTAGTTTGGGAGACACTGCTGTAGTTTTGGGTCATTTCTTATGGTTTGTTACAGTTTGCAGTAGTTGCTGTAGTTTGCAGGAGTTTGCTACTGTTTAGGCCACATCACTGTCTCTTGTTTTCTGTCCAATGCTGACAGCTGGTTCGCACTCTCACTGTTTGGTTTGGAGCGCACAGCACTTTGCAGTTTGTAAAAACAAGTGATTTTAATTTTGGAAATCTGTTCCAAAATATTCCCACTCATAATAGATATATGTGATCGTACACAAATGTAAGCAAGGTTTGAAATTGTTTAGGTCAAAACTGATATCTGTTTTGGCTTATTGCGGTCAATTTGCAGTATACAAATGATTTGTAATTATGTTCCGGGCCCCTGACCATTCAAGAAGAAAATTGGCCTGCGGTTGAATCTAGTTGATAATCCCTGATATAAGGTGTCCACCCACTCTGCCTAGAGTCTACTAAAATATGAAAACACTACATGTCATGTCTCAAAATCAATGTACTGTATATACCTCTTATTGTTTTATGTCCTGCGGATTCAACAAAAAAGATGATGAGTTCAATGGGAAAGTGAGTCTGTCAAGTAGCCAGTGGCCTCAGTTCCTGCACAGCATCCAGACTAGCTGATGAGATGGAATTTTCAAGATTTATGATCACTTTTTTCCTCTGGCCATCATTGATTTAGTCACCCTAATTCTGGCCACCCTTCAAGGGTAAAAACTCCAATAACTTTTGAACGGATTATGATAGAGACATGAGGATTGGACTTTTGGTTTCCCTAGAGGATTGTCTAGACACTTATACTTTATTATTTTACCCATTGGTCAAAAGATACTTTTTTGATTGGACACCCTACAGTATACTATTTATTTTGTGCTGCCATACAACTGCATAAACCAATTGTTTTAATTATAATGAATTATTTTCTATTGACCTTTCATGTTCCTATGTGGCTGAATAGGCCTCCTGTCTTGTACATTCCGTTTCTTTCTCCAATTCCTTCACCTTGCTTAGACCGTGAGGAAGTGACCGTAGACTATTTGCTTTGTACTGCTATACAATTGCCACAGTCGTACTAATATAACTCACATGTAGGCCATCTGCGTCTTGGCTAGTAGATTTTCCTCGCTCCTATTTGCAGTAGGATTAATTATTTTGATTGAAATCTGCTCTCGGTAGCAATCGCTGCCATCTTCAAGTTGTTATTGTGGTAAGTGTCATGGTAACTAGTTTGGATTGAGTTTGCCTCTTCTTGGTTATAGGCTTTGGTCTTAGGCCTCAGTAAGATTCATACCATTGAGATGACTTTAGCTCATTGAGGAGAAATACCTGAAATTTAAAGAACAAGGATATGTTCGCTGTGCAAACAGAGAGCAGAGAGTTGGATAGAGATGTGTTTGAGGTATTACCAGGAATGGTAAATGGTGTGTTTGTTCTGACACACATTAACAGACTCTGTTAGAACTTGCCACGACTGTGGGCTCGTTTCCTGCAGGGATCACATACACATTCTGAAAAATGTATTCATTCATTGTACTTTAAGTCACTTTGGATAGAAGCTTCTAACTTTGTCTATGTGGCAAAGATATTGTTTTTACTGTTTATTTCATCATCCGCTTCATACAGGTCTAATGATACTGGATAGAAACAATAAAAAGTACATTGTATAATGTTAGTACAGTTTATAGCCCCTGACCATCAATAGCTGATCTGAGCTTGTAGTCATACAGATTGGCAGACAATGATTGGATTTACCTTAATAGAAACAAATCTTCTTGTCTCTGGATTTTCGTTCTATTTCTGTCTGTGGACATCATGTTCATTCACATTAAATACTTCTGTCTTTATTCTTCTTAGTCTCTACTATTCTCCATCCAGACAGAGAGGGGTATAGAGAAGCGATGGAGACAAGGGTGAGATGATGGGAGAGGAGGATCAATTAGAGAGAGAGGGAGAGGAGCGATATATACATACGTTTAGTACCGTAAATCATTCAGGGATTGTCAAGCATTTATAGAAGCCCCATTTTTACTGTATATCTGATAGTTTTACAGCTAACAAATTAACGTCCTCATTATTCCTATCTCTTGCTGGTGTTTAATAAAAGACTATGTAAATGTTCTCCTTCCACGGTTAAATATAGTCTTGTCTGTTTGATCGTAAAGACAGCTCCTCTGTTTCGATCCTCTCACACTCCTATGTGCTTCTCTTTTCCTTCCTGTATGTGTTTACATAGTGTGTGAAAAAAAAACGAGAGATAGAAAGAAAATCAGACGACAGAGAGAGATACGGAGAGCGAGGCAGACAGACACAGAAGGAGAGACAGCTACAGCAAGAGAGAGAGGGATACAGATACGGAGAGGGAGAGCTAGGCAGACAGGGAGGCAGCCAGACACAGAAGGAGAGACAGCTACAGCTACAGTGAGAGTGAGGGATACAGATACGGAGAGGGAGAGCGAGGCAGACAGACACAGAAGGAGAGACAGCTACAGCAAGAGAGAGAGGGATACAGATACGGAGAGGGAGAGCTAGGCAGACAGGGAGGCAGCCAGACACAGAAGGAGAGACAGCTACAGCAAGAGAGAGAGGGATACAGATACGGAGAGGGAGAGCTAGGCAGACAGGGAGGCAGCCAGACACAGAAGGAGAGACAGCTACAGCTACAGTGAGAGTGAGGGATACAGATACGGAGAGGGAGAGCGAGGCAGACAGACACAGAAGGAGAGACAGCTACAGCAAGAGAGAGGGATACAGATACGGAGAGGGAGAGCTAGGCAGACAGGGAGGCAGCCAGACACAGAAGGAGAGACAGCTACAGCGAGAGTGAGGGATACAGATACGGAGAGGGAGAGCGAGGCAGACAGACACAGAAGGAGAGACAGCTACAGCGAGAGAGAGGGATACAGATACGGAGAGGGAGAGGGAGGCAGACAGGGAGGCAGACAGACACAGAAGGAGACAGCTACAGTGAGAGAGAGGGATACAGATACGGAGAGGGAGAGCGAGGCAGACAGGGAGGCAGACAGACAGAAGGAGAGACAGCTACAGCGAGAGAGAGGGATACAGATACGGAGAGGGAGAGCGAGGCAGACAGGAAGGCAGACAGACAGAAGGAGAGACAGCTACAGCGAGAGAGAGGGATACAGATACGGAGAGGGAGAGCGAGGCAGACAGGGAGGCAGACAGACAGAAGGGGAGACAGCTACAGCGAGAGAGAGGGATACAGATACGGATACGGAGAGGGAGAGCGAGGCAGACAGACACAGAAGGAGAGACACCTACAGCAAGAGAGAGGGATACAGATACGGATACGGAGAGGGAGAGCGAGGCAGACAGACACAGAAGGAGAGACAGCTACAGTGAGAGAGAGGGTGAAAGGCAGGGATGGACATTGAATTCTTTATTGATCTTGTCAGCCTCTGAGCTATGAATTGCCCCTTAGTTCCAGATTGAATCGATAGGTAATTAGTGGGTGGTACATAGTAGAGACTAAAACACAGTGCCTGTGGCTCGGTAGGCTTCTGATAGCAGAGCTTCTGTTCTCCACAGCAGATGTACTGGGACACTGGATATTACCTCACTCCTCTACTACCACTGAGTATGAGAAAGGAGTTCTGATCCCATTTGTTACTACCACACCAGTGCTGATAATGTGTGTCTTAATGAGGTATAGAGAGCTTATTCACGCTATGAACATGATCTTTAAAATCCAGGCTAGCGGGCAGGATTGAAGTACTCTATTGAGTCTATGGAAAAAGTTAACACTTTCCTCATGTTCGGCCTTTAATTTAACTAACAATTAATAAACTGAACCAACTGAAAATATATCTGTAGAAGTAGTTTAGTATTCAAATTCGTTCTCCGAGTGTTTTTTCCAAATGTTTGCCTTTTTGAAATCAGATGCCAGCTAGTCCCAATGTAACGTGAGCTAGCAGCCAGCTGTACTGTGTATGTTTGATCGGCATTCTGACAACTTCCCTCTGAATTCCTTTTATCTTCTAAGTCAGGGGTGTCAAACTCAATCAGCACATGAGCCATATTGGAAAAAAACACAACAAATTTGTGGGCCAGACATAGCCTATTATGTTTTTTTACGTACAAACAATTGGCCCAAACTGGCTATTGTTTTATTTGAAAACATATGGCCCTCTTGTAATATCCACTGATGTACATAGCGTTTTAAAATATTAAAACAAAATCAAATCAAATTTCATTAGTCACATCCGCTGAATACAACAGGTCTTACAGAGAAATGCTTAATTACGAGTCCCTAACCAACAATGCAGTTGAAAAAAATAGGGATAAGAAGAAGAAATAAAAGTAACAAGTAATTAAAGAGCAGCAGTAAAATAACAATAGCTAGACTATATACAGGTGGGTACCGGTACAGAGTCAATGTGCGGGTGCACCGGTTAGTTGAGGGAATATTGTATGTACATGTTGGTAGAGTTATTAAAGGGACTATGTATAGATGATAACAACAGAGAGTAGCAGTGGTGTAAAAGAGGGGGGGGCAATGCAAATAGTCTGGGTAGCACTTTGATTAGCTGTTCAGGAGTCATATGACTTGGGGGTAGAAGCTGTTTAGAAGCCTCTTGGACCTAGACTTGGTGCTCCGGTACCGCTTGCCGTGCGGTAGCAGAGAGAACAGTCTATAACTAGGGTGGCTGGAGTCTTTGACAATTTTTAGGGCCTTTCTCTGACACCGCCTGGTATAGAGGTCCTGGATGGCAGGAAGCTTGGCCCCGGTGATGCAATGGGCAGTTCGCACTACCCTCTGTAGTGCCTTGCGGTCGGAGGCCGAGCAGTTGCCATACCAGGCAGTGATGCAACCAGTCAGGATGCTTTCGATGGGGCAGGTTTAGAACCTTTTGAGGATCTGAGGACCCATGCCAAATCTTTTCAGTCTCCTGAGGAGACTCTCTTTTTTGTGCCCTCTTCACGACTGTCTTGGTGTGCTTGGACCATGTTAGTTTGTTGGTGATGTGGACACCAAGGAACTTGAAGCTCTCAACCTGCTCCACTGCAGTGGAGCAGGTTGAGAATAGATGAGAATAGGGGTGTGCTCGGTCCTCTTTTTCCTGTAGTCCACAATCATCTCCTTTGTCTTGATCACGTTGAGGGAGAGGTTGTCCTGGCACCACATGGCCAGGTCTCTGACCTCCTCCCTATAGGCTGTCTCATCATTGTTGGTGATCAGGCCTACCACTGTTGTGTCATCGGCAAACTTAATGATGGTGTTGGAGTCGTGCCTCGCTGTGCAATCATGAGTGAACAGGTAGTACAGGAGGAGACTGAGCACGCACCCCTGAGGGGCCCCTGTGTTGAGGATCAGAATGGCGGATGTGTTGTTACCTACCCTCACCACCTGGGGGCGGCCCGTCAGGAAGTCCAGGATCCAGTTGCAGAGGGAGGTGTTTAGTCGCAGGGTCCTTAGCTTATTGATGAGCTTTGAGGACACTATGGTGTTGAACGCTGAGCTGTAGTCAATGAATTGCAAACTCAGATAGGTGTTCCTTTTGTTCAGGTGGGAAAGGGCAGTGTGGAGTGCAATAGAGATTGCATCATCTGTGGATCTGTTGGGGCGATATGCAAATTCGGGTGGGTCTAGGGTTTCTGGGATAATGGTGTTGATGTGAGCAATGACCAGCCTTTCAAAGCACTTCATGGCTACAGACGTGAGTGCTGTCATGATGTTGGCCTGTGATGTCAGTATGAATATGTATGACATCAATATGATGTCAGTTCGGTTGTCATCTGAGACATTATGACTGATGACAGGACGACCTAAACTGTACCTGGGAAAGTCTACCCATTATAGTTATCAGATTCACATGGAATTGTTGTGCAATTCAAATGTTTAAATATAAAATTATTTGTGAAAAGATTAAATGTAATTTTAGCTTCCAAATGAGAGATTTGGGTTTTCATAAGGTTAGGGCTCTGCTCGATCAGTGGCCCGCCCCTGTGAAGAGACATGGGTTATAAACTATGAAACACACCCTTCTCCCTCCACTATATAAGCCCTTGACGAAAATGAAACCTCCTGTTCCGGATACATTAGGATGACGGTCCGATGTCAGAAGGATTCAGATAATAACTACAGAACGAAGCCAACCTCAGCGTGAGCTTTGGTTGCGAATGGTATAAACTTTGAACTCTTATTCGCTACAGAAGTGATACCTCCTAGCCGTTGAGTTAGCAGCGGCCGCTGTAAACGTGGGCTAGGAAAGGACGGACAGAGTATCCCATCTACCACACAACGACGACACTACAACGTAATTTGTTCACCACCAGAGACACTCTTCAAAGGACTCTGTTGGGCAAAACGGCCTTCCATCTACCACCAACCTATTGAAGCGCAGCTCAGAGTAAATATTTATTGCATTTTCCTTTTCCAAATGGGCGGTAATTTAGAATGCATAAGATTCTGTATTTACGATAGAGTAGTTGCCTACAGCCTGATAGACCATCGCTTCTCCCTTTGTTCTTCAGTCTTCCCGCTCTTTCACTCAAACCCAACCCCCTTTTCTTTGTGTAACCAGCTGTCATATCTGTTCCGTCCGCTAGGGACGTTTTCCTTTATGACATAATTTGTAATCAAGGTATGATTCATTCTGTGTATATGTAATTCTGTGTGATTAGTTAGGTATTTAGTAAATAAATAATTCAACCCAATTTTGTATTGCTGATTTAACTTGTTAGCCAGGGTTCGTGAAGATAACCAAGAATTTACAACTTTCAGATGAGACTGAAATAAGGTGCCGATTAATATTGACTGCTATTGATGTAAAATATTACTAGGTCTTTAAGAGTTTATTCGGAATATAACTGCTCTATAAATATTATTTTGTGGTGCCCCGACTTTCTAGTTAATTACATTTACATGATTAGCTCAATCAGGTAATATTAATTACAGAGAAAGGATTTTATAGAATAGCATGTCATATCACTTAATCCGGCATAGCCAAAGACACGACAGTGCTACGGGTCGGTAGTCATTTAGGCAGGTTACCTAAGTGTTGTGTTCTTGGGCACAGGCAATATGGTGGTCTGCTTAAAACATGTTGGTATTACAGACTCGAACAAATAAAACACATTTTTATTTGTCACATACACATGGTTAGCAGATGTTAATGCGAGTGTAGTGAAATGCTTGTGCTTCTAGTTCTGACCATGCAGTAATGTCTAAGAAGTAATCTAACAATTTCACAACAACTACCTTATACACACAAGTGTAAAGGAATGAATAAGAATATGTACATAAAAATATGTGGATAAGCGATGGCCGAACGGAATAGGCAAGATGCAGTAGATGGTATAGAGTACAGTATATACATATGAGATGAGTAATGTAGGATATGTAAACATTATATAAAGTGGCATTGTTTAAAGTGGCTAGTGATACATTTATTACATCCAATTTTTTATTATTAAAGTGGCTAGAGATTTGAGTCAGTACGTTGGCAGCAGCCACTCAATGTTAGTGATGGCTGTTTAACAGTCTGATGGCCTTGAGATAGAAGCTGTTTTTCAGTCTCTCGGTCCCCGCTTTGATGCACCTGTACTGACCTCACCTTCTGGATGATAGCGGGGTGAACAGGCAGTGGCTCGGATGGTTGTTGTCCTTGATGATCTTTTTGGCCTTCCTGTGACATCGGGTGGTGTAGGTGTCCTGGAGGGCAGGTAGTTTGCCCCCGGTGATGCGTTGTGCAGACCTCACTAACCTCTGGAGAGCCTTACGGTTGTGGGCGGAGCAGTTGCCGTACCAGGCGGTGATACAGCCCGACAGGATGCTCTCGATTGTGCATCTGTAAAAGTTTGTGAGTGTTTTTGTTGACAAGCCGAATTTCTTCAGCCTCCTGAGGTTGAAGAGGCGCTGCTGCGCCTTCTTCACCACGCTGTCTGTGTGGGTGGACCATTTCAGTTTGTCCGTGATGTGTACTCCGAGGAACTTAAATCTTTCCACCTTCTCCACTACTGTCCCGTAAATGTGGATAGGGGGCTGCTCCCTCTGCTGTTTCCTGAAGTCCACGATCATCTCCTTTGTTTTGTTGACATCGAGTGTGAGGTTATTTTCCTGACACCACTCCGAGGGCCCTCACCTCCTCCCTGTAGGCTGTCTCGTCTTTGTTGGTAATCAAGCCTACCCCTGTAGTGTCGTCTGCAAACTTGATGATTGAGTTGGAGGCGTGCATGGCCACTCAGTCATGGGTGAACAGGGAGTACAGGAGAGGGCTGAGAACGCACTCTTGTGGGGCCCCAGTGTTGAGGATCAGCGGGGTGGAGATGTTGTTTCCTACCCTCACCACCTGGGAGCGGCCCGTCAGGAAGTCCAGGACCCAGTTGCACAGGGCGGGGTCGAGACCCAGGGTCTCAAGCATGATGACGAGTTTGGAGGGTACTATGGTGTTAAATGCTTAGCTGTAGTCGATGAACAGCATTCTTACATAGGTAATCCTCTTGTCCAGATGGGTTAGGGCAGTGTGCAGTGTGATTGTGATTGCGTCGTCTGTGGACCTATTGAGGAGGTATGCAAATTGGAGTGGGTCTAGGGTGTCAGGTAGGCTGGAGGTGATATGGTCCTTGACTAGTTGTCACGCCCTGACCGTAGATTGCTTTGTGTGTTGTATTTTTATGTGTTTGGCCTGTTATGGTTCCCAATCAGAGGCAGCTGTCAATTGTTGTCTCTGATTGAGAACCATACTTAGGTAGCCTGTTCCCATCTGTGTTTGTGGGTAGTTGTTTTCTGTTTTGTGTATTGCACCTTGCAGAACTGTTCGTTTGTCGTTTTTGTTGTTTTGTTCAAGTGTTTCGTATTTATTAAAAGTAATATGGATACTTACCACGCTGCACCTTGGTCCTCTTCTCCTTCTCCCGACGACAGCCGTTACACTAGTCTCTCAAAGCACTTCATGATGACGGTGAGTGCTACGGGGCGATAGTAATTTAGCTCAGTTACCTTAGCTTTCTTGGGAACAGGAACAATGCTGGCCCCCTTGAAGCATGTGGGAACAGCAGACTGGGATAAGGATTGATTGAATATGTCCAAAAACACACCAGCCAGCTGGTCTGCGCATGCTCTGAGGACACGGCTAGGGATGCCGTCTGGGCCGGCAGCCTTGAGAGGGTTAACACATTTAAATGTTTCACTTACGTTGGCTGCAGTGAAGGAGAGCCCGCAGGTTTTGGTAGCGGGCCGTGTCGGTGGCACTGTATTGTCCTCAAAGCGAGCAAAGAAGTTGTTTGCCTCGAAGCGAGCATAGAAGTAGTTTAGCTCGTCTGGTAGGCTCGTGTCACTGGGCAGCTCTTGCTTCCCTTTGTATTCTGTAATTGTTTGCAAGCCCTGCCACATCCGACGAGCGTCAGAGCCGGTATAGTACGATTCAATCCTAGTCCTTAATTGACGCTTTGCCTGTTTGATTGTTTGTCGGAGGGCATAGCGCGATTTCTTATAAGCTTACAGGTTAGAGGGCTCCCGAGTGGCGCAGTGGTCTAAGACACTGCATCTCAGTGCAAGAGGCGTCACAGTGCTTTTAGTTTTAGAAATAATAACTTATTCCTTGCCACCCACTCTGAAACTAACTGCAGCTCTTTGTTGAGTGTTGCAGTCATTTCAGTCGCTGTAGTAGCTGACGTGTATAGCGTTGAGTCATCCGCATGCATAGAAACGTTGGCTTTCCTCAAAGTCAGTGGCATGTCGTTAGTAAAAATAGGAAAAAGCATCACATTCGGCCGTGACTGGGAGTCCCATAGGGCAGCGCACAATTGGCCCAGCGTCGTCCGGGTTTGGCCGGGGTAGGCCGTCATTGTAAATAATAATTTGTTCTTAACTGACTTGCCTAGTTAAATAAAGGTTAAATAAATTAAAAAATATATAATACTAAAATAGAGTCCCGCTCCTTGAAAGCGGCAGATCTAGCCGTTAGCTCAGTGCGGTTGTTGCCTGTAATCGATGGCTTCTGGTTGGGGTATGTACGTACGGTCACTGTGGGGACGACGTCATCGCTGCACTTATTGATGAAGCCAATGACTGATATGGTGTACTCCTCCATACCATCTGATGAATCCCGGAACATATTCCAGTCTGTGCTAGCAAAACAGTACGGTAGCTTAGCATCTCCTTCATCTGACCACTTTTTTATTGATCTAGTCACTGGTGCTTCCTGCTTGAATTTTTGCTTGTAAGCAGGAATCAGGAGGATAGAATTATGGTCAGATTTGCCAAATGGAGGGTGAGGGAGAGCTTTGTATGCGTCTCTGTGTGTGGAGTAAAGGTGGTCCAGAGATTTTTTTCCCCTCTGGTTGCACATTTAACATGCTGATAGAAATTTGCTAAAACGGATTTAAGTTTCCCTGCATTAAAGTCCCCGGCTACTAGGAGCAACGCCCCTGGGTCAGCGTTTTTCTTGTTTGCTTATGGCGGAATACAGCTCATGCAATGCTGTCTTAGTGCCAGCCTGTCTGTGGTGTTATGTAAACAGCTACGAAAAATACTGATGAAAACTCTCTAGGTATTTGTATTTATTCTCAATCTCTATTTGGCAGCAGCTACTCTTCCTGGGGTCCAGCAAAATTAAGGTAGTTTATACAATTTTAAAACATTACAATACATTCACAGATTTCACACACTGTCTGCCCTCAGGCCCCTACTCCACCCCTACCACATATCTACAGTACTAAATCCATGTGTATGTATAGTGCGTATGTTATTGTGTGTGTGTATGCATGTCTGTGCCCATGTTTGTGTTGCTTCACAGTCCCCGCTGTTCCAAGGTGTTTTTAATCTGTTTTTTAAATCTAATTTTACTGCTTGCGTCAGTCACTTGATGTGGAATAGAGTTCCATGTAGTCATGGCTCTATGTAGTACTGTGTGACTCCCATAGTCTGTTCTGGACTTGGGGACTGTGAAGAGACCTCTTGTGGCATGTCTTGTGGGGTATGCATGGGTGGCCAGCTGTGTGCCAGTAGTGCTTTTAGTTTTAGAAATATTTAGGGATAACTTATTCCTTGCCACCCACTCTGAAGCTAACTGCAGCTCTTTGTTGAGTGTTGCAGTCATTTCAGTCGCTGTAGTAGCTGACGTGTATAGCGTTGAGTCATCCGCATGCATAGAAACTCTGGCTTTACTCAAAGTCAGTGGCATGTCGTTAGTAAAAATTGGAAAAAGCAAGGGGCCTAAACAGCTACCCTGGGGATTTCCTGATTCTAACTGGATTATATTTGATAGGCTTCCATTAAAGAACACCCTCAAAGTTCTGTTAGACAAGTAACTCTTTTTCCACATTATAGCAGGGGGTGTAAAGCCATAACACAAGTTTTTCCAGCAGCAGACTATGATCAATAATGTCAAAAGCTGCATTGAAGTCAAACAAGACTGCCCCCACAATCATTTTATCATCAATTTCTCTCAGCCAATCATCAGTCATTTGTGTAAAGCTAACTGCTGTGTCTGCTGTGCTTGTTGAGTGTCCTTCCCTATAAGCATGCTGAAATTCTGTTGTCGATTTGTTTACTGTAAAATAGCATTGTATCTGGTCAAACACAATTTTTTCCAGAAGTTTACTAAGGGTTGGTAACAGGCTGATTGGTCGGCTATTTGAGTCAGTAAAGGGGGCTTTACTATTCTTGGGTAGCGGAATGACTTTAGCTTCCCTCCAGGCCTGAGGGCACACACTCTCTAGTAGGCTTAAATTGAAGATGTGGCAAATAGTAGTGGCAATATCACCTGCTATTATCCTCCCTCAGTAATTTTCCATCTAGATTGTCAGACCCTGCTGGCTTGTCATTGTTGATAGACAACAATACTTTTTTCACCTCTTCCACACTGACTTTACAGAATTCAAAAGTACAATTATTGTCTTTCATAATTTGGTCAGATATACTTGGATGTGTAGTGTCAGCGTTTGTTGCTGGCATGTCATCACTAAGTTTGCTTATCTTGCCACTGAAAAAGTCATTAAAGTAGTTTGCAATATCAGTGGGCTTTGTGATGAATGAGCCATCTGATTCAATGAATGAAGAAGCCTAGTTGGCTTTTTCCCCAAAAAAATTCATTTAAGGTGCCCCAAAGCTTTTTACTATACTTTTTCTTTGTTTCATAGTGTAGTTTTTTTTTCTTTTCATTTTGTTAAATCACATGATTTCTTAATTTGCAGTACGTTTGCCAATCAGTTGGGCTGCCAGACTTAATTGCCATACCTTTTGCCTCGTCCCTCTCAACCATACAATTTTTCAACCCCTCATCAATCCAAGGGGATTTAACTGTTTTTTACAGTCGTTTTATTAATGGGTGCGTGTTTATTAGCAACTGGAATAAGTAGTTTCATAAATGTGTCAAGTGCAGCGTCTGGTTGCTCCTCATTACACACCACAGGCCAGCAAATATTATTTATATCATCAACATATGAATCACTACAAAGCTTATTGTATGACCTTTTACACACTATATTAGGCCCAGCCTTTGGAACTTTGGTATTCCTAAATATGGCTATTATATTGTGATCACTACATCCTTTGGATTTGGATACTGCTTTAAAGCAAATATCTGCAGCATTAGTAAAGATGTGATCAATACATGTTGATGATTTAATTCCTGTGCTGTTTGTAACTACCCTGGTAGGTTGACGGACAACCTGATCCAGGTTGCAGGCACTGGTTACAGTTTGAAGTTTTTTAACTGAGTGGGCAGCTTGATGATAGCCAGTCAATATTTAAATCACCCAGAAAATATACTTCTCTGTTGATATCACATACATTATCAAGCATTTCACACATATTATCCAGATACTGACTGTTAGCACTTGTTGGTCTATAGCAGCTTCCCACAAGAATGGGCTTTAGGTGAGGCAGATGAACCTGTAGCCATATTACTTCAACAGTATTTAACATTAGATCTTCTCTAAGCTTTACAGGAATGTGTTTCTGAATATAGTGTGGTCTACAGCTTATCATGAGATACTCTTCCTCAGGCGAGCAATAGCTTGAGACTTCCTTAGATATCGTGCACCAGCTGTTATTTACAAAAATACATAGTCCGCCGCCCCTTGTCTTACCAGACGCCGCTGTTCTATCCTGCCGGTACATCGTATAACCAGCCAGCTGTATGTTGATAGTGTCGTCGTTCAGCCACGACCCCGTGAAGCGTAAGATATTACAGTGTTGAATGTCCTGTTGGTAGTTTAATCTTCCGCATAGGTCATTGATTTTATTCTCCAAAGATTGCACGTTTGCTAGCAGAATGGAAGGAAGTGGGGGTTTATTCGATCGCCTACGAATTCTCCGAAGGCAGCCCGCCCTCTTGCTCCTTTTTCTCTGCCTCCCCTTCACGCAAATCGCGGGGATCTGGGCCTGTTCCCGAGAAAGCAATATATTATTTGTTTTGGGCTGTTAGACTCGTTAAAAGGAAAAAAAGGATTCTGCTAGTCCGTGGTGAGGAATCGCAGTCCTGATGTCCAGAAGTTATTTTCGGTCATAAGAGACGGTAGCGGCAACATTATGTACAAAATAAGTTTAAAAAAAGAAGTTGCAAATAAACTAACAAAAAAACACAATAATTTGGGGACACATAGAACGTAAGCCTTCTTCTCCTGCGGCATTTTACTGAAGAGATAAATAATATTGCTTGCAGATGTGCATAATATTCTGAGACCCTAATCAAAAAGTATTTATTAACTCCAAATAACAAACACGTAGCTATATGTTCTAGTAACATTTCAACTTTTTTTCACTGCATGGAACACTGGTACAGTTGTGTGCTGCATTGTTGTATGGTACGCTCAAAATGTATTGTAGTTGAGTAGCCAGCCTAGACTACTGCTCAAATGTTGCTGTTATAGGCCTACATGTTTCTCCTTTTTATGGTGTTTTATTGCAAGGTTTTGTTTTTAGGTTATTCATTGTCAAGCTTTAAAAACCGAAGCTATACTGTACTGTGTCTGTACACTTTCCCTCCGCTGCGCGCTGTAAACCGGACACACAAAATAAAATAAAAAAAGGGACAAGAAAGCAAAGCAATTGACAGTCCATTCACAGATGAGAGCGCATCAGGCTGTACTTTCATAAAGTAGTTGTAATTTCATAAAGTAGCTGACTCAACTGTTGACTCATTTATACTCGCGTGTGTGTCCTATTGTCCTTTAGTAGTTATTTATAACCGCGTGTGAATATTTTATCTTTAACTTGTTGACAACCAAGATGACATTTTCTGTAGGCTACAGCAATGACCTGTTGGAACGGAAACTTGGCATGGACATTTAGCCTACACCACGTTTAAACTTTCGGTCTGTGACATTAGTGATGACATGATACAGCGCGCTGGCTGGCTCGTGTGTGTGTGTCTTGGAGGGGTGTGTGTGGCACTGCGGTTTAGCGTGTATCACGTTGGCGGTGGTTGCTGTGACTTGTAGTGCAGCGCATCACGGGCGGTATGGAAGTTGGCCAAAATTAATTGACAACCCAAATCATTGCGCGGGCTGGATAGAAATGTGCATTCTGTGGAACTGAACGCTTAAAACGTGTCTGCTAAATGGGATATATTACACTGAACAAAAATATAAACGCCACATGCAACAATTTCAAAGATTTTACTGAGTTACAGTTCATAAGGAAGAGTCTATTGAAATAAATAAATTAGGCCCTAATCCATGGATTTCACATGACTGGGCAGGGGTGCAGCCATGGGTGGGTCTGGGAGGGCATAGGCCCACCCACTGGGGAGCCAGGCCCAGCCAATCAGAATGAGTTTTTCCCCACAAAATGGCTTCATTACAGACAGGGATGTAAACAAATTGTGCACCAAATTTGAGAGAAATAAGCTTCTTGTGTTTCGGGGGATATTTTTTTTTCAGCTCATGCGTTTATATTTTTGTTCAATGTATATCTGAGGAAGTATACAGCTAATCAGAGGCCAGCTCTCTCTCTCTACTAACGCTGAGTGATTAGTGCTTTTCTAGTTTGTTTCATTTCGATTATTAAAAAATAATAACGGTTTTCGATTTCAGTTCCCCCCCAAAAAATTAACAAGAAATGCATTATGAAATAATGACAATAAAATGATTAGAGCTTTCCAAGCCAAAAATAGTGAACATTCAATTGCCAAAATATTGTCTCTGTCAGGTCCACATTGGGTAGACATCAATAGAACATTTTTAAATTACTATGAAATAATAAAATATTTTAGTTGTGTATATTACTTAGTTTTTATTTGATTACTTTATTATTTTGAATTCCTTAAAGTTATCATCTCGTGCTTGCTCAGGCAGTAGCAGCCTGCCAGCCAGACAAAGTTATCAGAGTTATTTTTGTATTTCTCCCTCAGGCGGGGAGCCCCACCTCCGTCAACGCCCCCTGCAACTTCTCACGAACGTCGGTCACCCCCTCCAACCAGGACATCTGCAGGTACTGTACACACACCTTTAAATAACCGTTGAACTCTAACCCCTGACCTTTAACCCTCCAACCATGACATCTGCTGGTTTACATCCTTCAATTGCATTGGGCTGCTGAGGGCAAGACAGACCCATGGATAGTTGATATTATGAAAGACGGGTCACAGAGGGTGTTGCCTGATGCCAAACAGAATAGATAGGAGCTAGAGTTGGAAGTGAGGAGTACTACACTGTATTGAAGAAGAACACTTTATTGTCCATTGTCACATTGTCTGTTTTACACCAACCACCTTGTGAAAGGTCAGGGAGTGTCCCTGTTTTAATTCTCCATCCTGTTTTCTTTCTTTGAATGCACGCTGGCCTTTTGTTTCATTTCTCTTTTTTTCTACCCCTCTCTCCTACCTCCTGCTTGTCTCTCTTCTCTCTCCTGTACCGGTTTTCCGCTATCATCCGCCTGTCCATGCCTTCATCCCTCCACTCCTCCAACTTCCATCCCTTTACCCCTCCACTCCTCCAACTTCCATCCCTTCATCCCTCCACTCCTCCAACTTCCATCCCTTCATCCCTCTATCCCTCCACTCCCTCACACACAGCCTTGCCGCCACATCTCCAGATCAGTGCTCCCAGAAGCCTTTGCAGACCGCCGTGGTTTTATTGAACTCAAACGGCAAAACCTCTCAGGGGTCAGGAGGAGACATCTCCATGACAACCCTCTGCCTGGACGCACCCCCAGCCTTCAAGCCCCCCAAAGCCCGGGGCGGGGTCTCATTCGGAACGGAATGGTTTTCATTGCTCCGCCCCTCCACAGTCAATGGGACACTGAAGTTTTCTCGCTCTTTGAACGATGTTGGCCAGCGCATGGATAGTCTCTGTAGTGGACTGCACTTCATAGACCGGACCTGTTCTGAAGGAGAGCTGGAGGTTAAACCCGAACCACCCAACACGGACCGGAAGTCCAAGGCACTCAACGGCAAATCAGCCACACTCCCACACCAGGCCTCTTCGTTCCCCACGCACACACACACCCACACACACCCTCACCTCGTCCCCTCATTCACCAACAACTACAAATACCTCAACCCCCAACACTGCCTCCAACCTCCCTCTACCGGCGTCCCCCCTCCTCCTCCTCCTCCTAACTCCCACCTCCACCCTCCCAGCTCCAACCTCCTCCGCCTCTTCCTCCCTTTCTCTCGCTCCTCTACTTCGGCCAGTCTCCAGTGTTCTGAGCTGGGGAGCTATGATTCCCGCCTCCACATCACCAAATCCTCCAGTGCCCTGATGGGGGGCAGCGAGCCTCCCCTGGGGGGAGCAGAGGACCTCTTGGGTGATGACGAGGTGTTTGAGGTCCCCAAGGGAAGGACAGGGGCTGGAATCCCAGGAAGAGATGCTGGCAGCGGGGTAGCGGCTCTCCTCGGGGAAGCCCCCCTCTGCTACATGGACGAAGACAGCGATCTGGACCAGTTTTCGTTTCTGGACCAGTGTTCGTCACCCACCCACTCAGAGAAAACAGGGCCGCTCACGCCAGGCCCGCTCTCTCCCTATTCGCTGTCCGGAGACTGCTGCAGGTGGGTGATTCCTGGATTGTCACCCTGTGCTGTTTTGTGGTAGAGTTCCATAGAATGCCATTGCTGGATCCTGCTCACCCCTCCTGGGACGTGACGTAGTAGAGTCCTGCCCAGCCCATCCTGTGAAGTGGTAGAGCCTTAACACCCCTGTGACGTGACGTGGAAGTAGAGTCCTTTGGTCCACCCCCTTTCAACCTTGCGGTGGTAGAGTCCTGTGGTCCAACCCATTTCAACCTTGTGGTGGTAGAGTCCTGTGGTCCACCCCCTTTCAACCTTATGGTGGTAGATTCCTGCACGCCACACACTCCCTGCCCCAGCTCAAATTAGGTAGTTGTCCTGGGAGAGCCTGAACACCCCTGTGACGTGACGTGGAAGTAGAGTCCTGTGGTCCAACCCATTTCAACCTTGTGGTGGTAGAGTCCTGTGGTCCAACCCATTTCAACCTTGCGGTGGTAAAGTCCTGTGGTCCACCCCCCTTCAACCTTGTGGTGGTAGAGTCCTGTGGTCCACCCCCTTTCAACCTTGTGGTGGTAGAGTCCTGTGGTCCACCCCCTTTCAATCTTGTGGTGGTAGAGTCCTGTGGTCCACTCCCTTTCAACCTTGTGGTGGTAGATTCCTGTGGTCCACCCCCTTTCAACCTTGTGGTGGTAGAGTCCTGTGGTCCACCCCCTTTCAACCTTGCGGTGGTAGAGTCCTGTGGTCCACCCCCTTTCAACCTTGCGGTGGTAGAGTCCTTTGGGCCACCCCCTTTCAACCTTGCGGTGGTAGAGTCCTGTGGTCCACTCCCTTTCAACCTTGTGGTGGTAGAGTCCTGTGGTCCACCCCCTTTCAACCTTGTGGTGGTAGATTACTGCACGCCACACACTCCCTGACCCAGCTCAATTGAGGTAGTTGTCCTGGGAGAGAGGAACATGAGCTCTCTGGGAGTGGGTTCAGGCTAGGGATCAACAGGCAGATTATTGGCTTCAAATAGCCTTATAAGGTATGACACACATACATATACACGCACACATGTATACACACACACACTTTGTGTCAGACCATGGTCGGGTAGCTCATGACCTGACCGGTGTCAGGAGTATGTACTGCGTAGGCGAGTGTAGGTGTGTGAGTGCGAGGCTTGCGTGGGTGTGTTTTATTTTTCTACTTGCTAAGTAGGATTTAAATGATTAACTCTGGCAATCCACAGGGACAGACAGACAGAGAGACAGGCAGACAGAGAGAGGGGCGTGGACGGTGTTCTGACTTGACAGACAGACAGATAGACAGAGAGAGAGAGGGAAATAGAGAGAGACAGAGACAGACACACACACAGACACAGGTGGATGATATTCTGACTTATTACTCCCTATAGAGACCAAGACAAGTATAGAACCTTAAGGAGCTTTGATTGCACTCTATTCCTAAAGTAGTGCACTATAAAGAGTAATAGGGTGCCATTTGGGATGCACGCATGGATTGAGATCACTACTGATCCTTCCTGTTTGTATTTGTATTTATTATGGATCCCCATAGCAGCTACTCTTAGTGGGGTCCAGCAAAATTAAGGCAGTTTATACAATTTTTAAACAGTACAATACATTCACAGATTTCACAACACACTGTGTGCCCTCAGGCTCCTACTCCACCACTACCACATATCTACAGTACTAAATCCATGTGTATGTGTGTGTGTGTGTGTGTCTGTGCCAATGTTTGTGTTGCTTCAGTCCCCATAAGGTGTTTTTTTTATCTGTTTTTTAAATCTAATTTTACTGCTTGCGTCAGTCACTTGATGTGGAATAGAGTTCCATGTAGTCATGGCTCTATGTAGTACTGTGTGCCTCCCATAGTTTGTTCTGGACTTGGGGACTGTGAAGAGACCTCTTGTGGCATGTCTTGTGGGGTATGCATGGGTGGCCAGCTGTGTGCCAGTAGTTTAGACAGACAGCTCGGTGCATTCAACATGTCAATACCTCTCATAAATAATAGTAGTGATAAAGTCAATCTCTTCTCCACTTTCAGCCAGGAGAGATTGACATGCATATTATTAATATTAGCTCTCTGTGTACATCCAAGGGCCAGCCGTGCTGCCCTGTTCTGAGCCAATTGCAATTTTCCTAAGTCCTTTTTTGTGGCACCTAACCACAGGACTGAACAGTAGTCAAGGTGCGACAAAACTCGGGCCTGTAGGACCTGCCTTGTTGATAGTGTTGTTATAAGAAGGCACAGCATCGCTTTATTATAGACAGACTTCTCCCCATCTTAGCTACTACTGCATCAATATGTTTTGACCATGACAGTTTACAATCTAGTATTACTCCAAGCAGTTTAGTCATCTCAACTTGCTCAATTTCCACATTATTTATTACAAGATTTAGTTGAGGTTCAGGGTTTAGTGAGTGTTTTTGTTCCAAATACAATGCTTTTAGTTTTAGAAATATTTAGGGATAACTTATTCCTTGCCACCCACTCTGAAACTAACTGCAGCTCTTTGTTGAGTGTTGCAGTCATTTCAGTCGCTGTAGTAGCTGACGTGCATAGCTTTGAGTCATCCGCATACATAGAAACTCTGGCTTTACTCAAAGTCAGTGGCATGTTGTTAGTAAAAATTGGAAAAAGCAAGGGGCCTAAACAGCTACCCTGGGGATTTCCTGATTCTAACTGGATTATATTTGATAGGCTTCCATTAAAGAACACCTTCTGTGTTTTGTTAGACAAGTAACTCTTTATCCACATTATAGCAGGGGGTGTAAAGCCATAAAACAAGTTTTTCCAGCAGCAGACTATGATCTATAATGTCAAAAGCTGCACTGAAGTCTAACAAGACAGCCCCCACAATCATTTTATCATCAATTTCTCTCAGCCAATCATCAGTCATTTGTGTAAGTGCTGTGCTTATTGAGTGTCGTTCCCTATAAGCATGCTGAAATTCTGTTGTCGATTTGTTTACTGTGAAATAGCATTGTATCTGGTCAAACACCATTTTTTCTAGAAGTTTACTAAGGGTTGGTGACAGGCTGATTGGTCAGCTATTTGAACCAGTAAAGGGGGCTTTACTATTCTTGGGTAGCGGAATGACTTTAGCTTCCCTCCAGGCCTGAGGGCACACACTCTCTAGTAGGCTTAAATTGAAGATGTGGCAATATCGTCTGCTATTATCCTCCCTCAGTAATTTTCCATCCAGATTGTCAGACCCTCCTGGCTTGTCATTGTTGATAGACAACAATACTTTTTTCACTTCTTCCACGCTGACTTTACGGAATGCAAAAGTAAAGTTCTTGTCTTTCATAATTTGGTCCAATATATCTCTAAGTTTGCTTATCTTGCCACTGAAAAAGTCATTAAAGTAGTTTGCAATATCAGTGGGCTTTGTGATGAATGAGCCATCTGATTCAATGAATGAAGGAGCCGAGTTGGCTTTTTTTCCCAACATATCATTTAACTTCTCTAGGGTAGGTGAGACGCTAACGTCCCACCAGGCCAACATCCGGTGAAACTGCAGAGAGCTAACATTTTAAATACACCATTCGTTGTATTAAACATTCTTGTAAATACATGTATCTTACATCATTTAAAAGATGAACGTCTTATTAATCTAGCCGCTGTGTCAGATTTCAAAAAGGTTTACTGCAAAAGCAAACATGCGATTTTCTGAGGACGGCGCCCCACACACGCGCTCAGGTCTGTTCAACGCTGGTCCGACCAATCTGAATCCACGCTTCAAGACTGCTTCGATCACGCAGATTGGAATATGTTCCGCATCGCGTCCAACAACAATATTGACGAATATGCTGATTCGGTGAGCGAGTTCATTAGGAAGTGCATTGACGATGTCGTACCCACAGCAACGATAAAAACATTCCCAAACCAGAAACCGTGGATTGACGGCAGCATTCGCGTGAAACTGAAAGCGCGAACCACTGCTTTTAACCTGGGCAAGGTGACCGGAAGCATGACCGAATACAAACAGTGTAGCTATTCTCTCCGCAAGGCAATCAAACAGGCCAAGTCTCAGTACAGAGACAAAATCGAGTCGAAATTCAACAGCTCAGACACAAGAGGTATGTGGCAGGGTCTACAGTCAATCACGGATTACAAAAAGAAAACCAGCCCCGTCGAGGACCAGGATGTCTTGCTCCCAGACAGGCTAAACAGCTTTTTTGCCCGCTTTGAGGACAATACAGTGCCACTGACACGGCCCCCTACCAAAACCTGCGGGCTCTCCTTCACTGCAGCCGAGGTGAGTAAAACATTTAAACGTGTTAACCCTCGCAAGGCTGCAGGCCCAGACGGCATTCCCAGCCGCGTCCTCAGAGCATGCGCAGACCAGCTGGCTGGTGTGTTTACGGACATATTCAATCAATCCTTATCCCAGTCTGCTGTTCCCACATGCTTCAAGAGGGCCACCATTGTTCCTGTTCCCAAGAAAGCTAAGGTAACTGAGCTAAACGACTACCGCCCCGTAGCACTCACTTCCGTCATCATGAAGTGCTTTGAGAGACTAGTCAAGGACCATATCACCTCCACCCTACCGGACACCCTAGACCCACTCCAATTTGCTTACCGACACAATAGGTCCACAGACGACGCAATCGCAACCACACTGCACACTGCCCTAACCCATCTGGACAAGAGGAATACCCATGTGAGAATGCTGTTCATCGATTACAGCTCAGCATTTAACACCATAGTACCCTCCAAACTCGTCATCAAGCTCGAGACCCTGGGTCTCGACCCCGCCCTGTGCAACTGGGTCCTGGACTTCCTGACGGGCCGCCCCCAGGTGGTGAGGGTAGGTAACAACATCTCCACCCCGCTGATCCTCAACACTGGGGCCCCACAAGGGTGCGTTCTGAGCCCTCTCCTGTACTCCCTGTTCACCCACGACTGCGTGGCCATGCACGCCTCCAACTCAATCATCAAGTTTGCGGATGACACTACAGTGGTAGGCTTGATCACCAACAACGACGAGACGGCCTACAGGGAGGAGGTGAGGGCCCTCGGAGTGTGGTGTCAGGAAAATAACCTCATACTCAACGTCAACAAAACAAAGGAGATGATTGTGGACTTCAGGAAACAGCAGAGGGAGCACCCCCCTATCCACATCGACGGGTCAGTAGTGGAGAAGGTGGAAAGTTTTAAGTTCCTCGGTGTACACATCACGGACAAACTGAACTGGTCCACCCACACAGACAGCGTTGTGAAGAAGGCGCAGCAGCGCCTCTTCAACCTCAGGAGGCTGAAGAAATTCGGCTTGTCACCAAAAGCACTCACAAACTTCTACAGATGCACAATCGAGAGCATCCTGTCGGGCTGTATCACCGCCTGGTACGGCAACTGCTCCGCCCACAACCGTAAGGCTCTCCAGAGGGTAGTGAGGTCTGCAGAACGCATCACCAGGGGCAAACTACCTGCCCTCCAGGACACCTACACCACCCGATGTCACAGGAAGGCCATAAAGATCATCAAGGACAACAACCACCCAAGCCACTGCCTGTTCACCCCGCTATCATCCAGAAGGCGAGGTCAGTACAGGTGCATCAAAGCAGGGACCGAGAGACTGAAAAACAGCTTCTATCTCAAGGCCATCAGACTGTTAAACAGCCACCACTAACATTTAGCGGCCGCTGCCAACATACTGACTCAACTCCAGCCACTTTAAAAAAAAATGGGAATTGATGGAAATTATGTAAAAATGTACCACTAGCCACTTTAAGCAATGCCACTTAATACAATGTTTACATACCCTACATTACCCATCTCATATGTATATATACTGTACTCTATATCATCTACTGCATCTTGCCATCTTTATGCAATACATGTACCACTAGCCACTTTAAACTATGCCACTTTATGTTTACATACCCTACAGTACTCATCTCATATGTATATACCGTACTCTATACCATCTACTGCATCTGCCATGCCGTTCTGTACCACCACTCATCCATATATCTTTATGTACATATTCTTTATCCCTTACACTTGTGTGTGTGTAAGGTAGTAGTGTGGAATTGTTAGGTTAGATTACTGTTGGTTATTACTGCATTGTCGGAACTAGAAGCACAAGCATTTCGCTACACTCGCATTAACATCTGCTAACCATGTGTATGTGACTAATACAATTTGATTTGATTTGAAGTATTACTAGCATTTTCCAACCAAGCATTAGCTTCTGAAAGTCAGAAATAACAATAAAATAAATCGCTTACCATTGAAGATCTTCCTCTGGTGGCAATGCCAAGTGTCCTAACTACACAGTGAATGTTCGTTTTGTTTGATAAAATCTATTTTTATAGCCTAACACGAAACATTTGTAAACCGGTTGCGTCGTGATTTCCCTCTCATTCAACTTTTTACGAAGCGTTCGTGGTAATTACACACACTAAACAAACGTTTATCCAGTCATGGTTGGTTTCATTTCAATCCTCTGGTTGTTACTAACACAACCATACATGATGGCTCTTTTCCCGGGACGTATTGACCGAAACAAACCGATTTGAAGACACCAATCAATGACCTCATTGCGCACCAATGGTAGGACAGGTCTATCGTTGATTGACTGTATTTTGGCCCAATGACCACTGATCATCCTGAAATATAGCTTGGAAGATAGCCAATGAGCTGAGGTGAACGGCAATATGTAATGGTTATACGTTTGAAGACCAGCCTTTGTCGTAAACTCTGGCGTAAAAGAGGTTCATTCGCCATTGCAAATCCTACTTGACGGAGCCACGAGTGTTACGCATAGCAGTACATATTCAATAGCATTTTCAACAAGTTTATTTATTTAAATTATGGCGAATAAATCAGGAAAAGCTAAAACAAAGTCTAGGTATATAGATTTAACCCAAATTAGAGAGGAAATTGATAGAGACAGCCCCCCATCTCACAGCTAGCCTTCAGGGAGCTGCTCATCCAGGAGCTTGCTAGCTACAGCAAGTCCACTGCAGCACCTTCTGCTCCGTCAACCAGTGGTGTTCACCTGCCCAGATTCATCTCTGCAGGCATGAATGTGCCTCAGGGCAAAAAGGGCACAATGGGGAGGCGACGTTGTGCCCTTTGTCACAGGAAATGCCCCATCACCTGCACCACCTGTTCAGTAAGCCTCTGCTTTACAGCAGAAAGAGACCGCTATGGGCCATGGCACCAGGACTGAGGGCTGAGGGTCTTCACAATATTTATTTATTTATAAAATATACAATATTGTAAATAGAAAATGTGTAAATAGTTACCCTTGTTATTTGTTTGTTTATAATTTTTTATTATTATTATATATTTTTTTCATATATATATATTTTTTTGGGGGGTGTGTTAGAATAGCATTTATATGTATTTTGTATATAGTTATTTCCTTCAAAATGTATCACTGTACCAATTCGGCCACTTGGGTACATTTGTGTGGGACACCTGGGTGACTTCATGCTCAATGTCATGTAGCTCGCTCATTTTTGAAGTTATCTGTCTAAAACTTTGCTCAGCTATTGTTGCCATCTTATGTTCTTCATTCAAATCATCCACAGCATCCTATCTGTATGTTTGGCTGTTCTTGGTCATTTTAAAGATGATGCAGCAACAATAAAAAACAGAAAACATATGTTTATTTCCTTGTATTTTCTTCTACCAGATCTATTGTGTTATATTCTCCTACATTCAATTCACATTTCCACAAAATTCAGAGTGTTTCATTTCAAATGATACCAAGAATATGCATATCCTTGCTTCTGAGCCTGAGCTACAGGCAGTTAGATTAGGGTATGTCTTTAGGCGGAAATTGAGAAGAAGGGGGGGTACCCCAAAGAAGTTTTAAGGTGCCCCAAAGCTTTTTACTATATTTCTTTATATAATTTATCTTTGTTTCGTAGTGTAGTTTATTTTAATTTAGTTTAGTCACATGATTTCTTAATCTGCAGTACGTTTGCCAGTCAGTTAGGCTGACAGATTTAATTGCCATACCTTTTGCCTTTTCCCTCTCAACCATACAATTTTTACAGTCATTTTCTTAATGAGTGCATGCTTATTAGTAACTGGAATAAGTAGTTTCATAAATGTGTCGAGTGCAGCGTCTGGTTGCTCCTCATTACACACCACAGGCCAGCAAATTTTCTTTACATCATCAACATATGAATCACCACAAAACTTCTTGTATGACCTCTTATACACTATATTCGGCCCGGCCTTTGGAACTTTGGTTTTCCTAGATATAGCTATTATATTATTACCTGCCACCCACTCTGTTCATTCTGCTCTACTCTGTCCTGGCTGCCTAATGCAACAGTCTTTCTGACACATTATTGGAGTGGCTCTCCCCGGTTCGGCTTGAATCTGAACAAGAGGCAATGATTAGAAATCGAGCCAGCGCAAATGTGTTGCCAATGGAAAAGAGATATTATAGATCAATGCTGACTTGTACGGACGTACCACTCATAGCAGAGAAAACTGGGAAGGTTTTTCCATTGAAACAATGGTATTATATTATTAAACACAGTGGAGAGGAGAAAGTTATTTAACTGCTTATTGGATGTTGACTGTGTGATCAGAGTGTACGAGGGAGGAAGAGAGGAGGAACAGAGGAGAGCTTTAGATGCGACTGACATCAGGGGCCTCATCTATGAACCTTGTGTTCTAAAACATGCATATGCTACATTTTTCACGCAAAAGTTGGCATTTATAAAAACTGAAATTGACGTGAGAATGTGCTTATCCTCCCTTAAACTTTAGATCATGCGTACAAACCGTTTCTAGTGGTTGAAGTCCTGCATTACAAGAAGGCAATAGTCGACTAGTAGTAGACTTGTGCAAATGGGAAATATATACTGAGTGTAAAAAACATTAGGAACACCTTCCTAATATTAAATTGAACAACCTCTATTCATCAGGGCATGGACTCTGCAAGGTGTTGAAAGGGTTCCACAGAGATGCTGGCCCATGTTGACTCCAATGCTTTCCACAGTTGTGTCAAGTTGGCTGGCCGTTCTTGATACAAACGGGAATGTTGAGTGAAAAACCCAGCAGTGTTTTAGTTCTTGACACAAACCGTTGTGCCTGGCACCTATTACCATACCCCGTTCAAAGGCACTTCTTTTGTCTTGCCCATTCACCATCTGAACGGCACACACACACAATCCATGTCTCAATTGTCTGAAGGCTTAAAATTCTTTCTTTAACCTGTCTCCTCCCCTTCATCTACACTGATTTGAGGTGGATTTAACAAGTGACATCAATAAGGGATCATAGTTTTCACCTGGATTCACCTGGTCAGTCTGTCATGGAAAGAGCAGGTGTTCTTAATAACCATTGCAGAATAAATTCCTCACATTTTCTGGCCATGATTAGTTAATATTCCCAAAGTAGCCATACAACAAATGACCATCCACATCGGACTGGTCCACAACAATTTGCACACAAAAAAAGACTTTTAGAAATGGTCACCCGCTGGGCACAGACATCAATTTAATGTCTATTCCACGTTGGTTCAATATAATTTCATTGAAATTATGTGAAAGCATAGTTGATTCAACCAGTGTGTGCCCTGGGGGCAGATACAACAAATGTCACTGCAAAATAAAACATTTCTGCAAACACCTCCAAATACATTTGATCAAGTTCACTATTGCTACAGTATTTCCTTTAGATACTGTCTTGTGCTAATTCCAATACTTCCAAATTATACCGAAATTATAATGCTCGTTCATGACAGGTCTGAATTAAAACAGGAAACGTGTATGTTTGGCGGGCGCCAAGTTTAAAGACAGATAGATGATGAAATATACATACAGAGAGCGAGAGAGGGATTAGGAATAATCATCCTGTTTACATCATGTTTCCCGCTGGCATTTGAATGCGTTTCATGTTGAGATGCTCTGCTAGCGTCCATGGCACTTACCATCTCACTATCTCTGCTCAACAAGGTGTGTTCTGGCTGACGAAGCAAGGCAAATTGAATCCCTGTTTCTATCATATTCCCAGCCAGCAGTGCATCACATGCTAGTCTATTTACACCAATTTTGTCCCCACTCAACAGTCTGGTAAAACATCATCTCACACACTATCTGAATACTATTATAAATGTCTCATGCTTTATGACTACCGTTATGGAGTCAGTCTTATATGGTACTGTCACGCCCTGACCTTAGAGAGCCTTTTTATGTCTCTATTTGGTTTGGTCAGGGTGTGATTTGGGGTGGGCATTCTATGTTTTGTTTTCTATGTTTCTTTATTTCTATGTTTTGGCCGGGTATGGTTCTCAATCAGGGACAGCTGTCTATCGTTGTCTCTGATTAGGAACCATACTTAGGTAGCCCTTTTTCCCTCCTTTCGGTGTGGGTAGTTAACTTTGTTTGTGGCACTATAGCCCTGTAAGCTTCATGGTTGTTTTCTTCGTTTGTTGTTTTGTTGGCGTCATTTTCTAAAAATTAAAGGAATATGTACGCTCACCACGCTGCACTTTGGTCCACTTCTTTTGACGGCCGTGACAGGTACATGTTTCTGAGTGAATTGCAGAGCCGCAAACAAACACCACACACACTCTCCCTCCACGCCTCTCTCCTCTTCTCCTCCCCAGCCATAATCACGAAGAACTACCTCCTCTCTCTCCCTCCATCCCACTCTCTCCTCTTCTCCTCCCCAGCCATAACCACTAAGAACTACCTCCTCGCTCTCCCTCCATCCCACTCTCTCCTCTTCTCCTCCCCAGCCATAATCACTAAGAACTACCTCCTCTCTCTCCCTCCATCCCACTCTCTCCTCTTCTCCTCCCCAGCCATAACCACTAAGAACTACCTCCTCTCTCTCCCTCCATCCCACTCTCTCCTCTTCTCCTCCCCAGCCATAATCACTAAGAACTACCTCCTATCTGTCCCTCCATCCCACTCTCTCCTCTTCTCCTCCCCAGCCATAATCACTAAGAACTACCTCCTCTCTCTCCCCCCATCCCACTCTCTCCTCTTCTCCTCCCCAGCCATAACCACTAAGAACTACCTCCTCTCTCTCCCTCCATCCCACTCTCTCCTCTTCTCCTCCCCAGCCATAACCACTAAGAACTACCTCATCTCTCTCCCTCCATCCCACTCTTTCCTCTTCTCCTCCCCAGCCATAATCACTAAGAACTACCTCCTCTCTCTCCCTCCTCCATCCCTCCACGCCTCTCTCCTCAGTCTGTTTTTGAGGGAGTCATAATGCTGTTCTGTTTTTCCTCCTCCTTTCTTTATGTTGTCATTTAATCACACCTACCTCCCCGACTCAACCTAGATGTGTGTGTGTGTATAGGGAGAGGGTGTGTGTGTGTATACGGAGAGGGTGTGTGTGTGTATACGGAGAGGGTGTGTGTGTGTATACGGAGAGGGTGTGTGTGTGTTTAGGAAGAGGGAGTGCGTGTGTGTATAGGGAGAGGGTATGTGTGTGTGTGTATGTGAAGAGGGTGTGTGTGTATAGGGAGAGGGTATGTGTGTGTATAGGGAGAGGGTGTGTGTGTGTATAGGGAGAGGGTATGCGTGTGTATATGGAGAGGGTATGTGTGTGTATAGGGAGAGGGTGTGTGTGTATAGGGAGAGGGTGTGTGTGTGTATAGGGAGAGGGTGTGTGTGTGTGTATAGGGAGAGAGTGTGTGTGTGTATATGGAGAGGGTGTGTGTGTGTATAGGGAGAGGGTGTGTGTGTGTATAGGGAGAGGGTGTGTGTGTGTATAGGGAGAGAGTGTGTGTGTATATAGGGAGAGGGTGTGTGTGTGTGTATAGGGAGAGAGTGTGTGTGTGTATAGGGAGAGAGTGTGTGTGTGTATAGGGAGAGGGTGTGTGTGTGTATAGGGAGAGGGTATGTGTGTGTATAGGGAGAGGGTGTGTGTGTGTATACGGAGAGAGTGTGTGTGTGTGTGTGTGTATAGGGAGAGGGTGTGTGTGTGTATAGGGAGAGGGTATGTGTGTGTATAGGGAGAGGGTATGTGTGTGTATAGGGAGAGGGTGTGTGTGTGTATAGGGAGAGAGTGTGTGTGTGTATAGGGAGAGAGTGTGTGTGTGTGTGTTCTGAGAGTATTGACTTCAGCGTTGCCTTTACAGGTTACTCTGCATTTTCAACAGCAACTCTGATCCCACCCTCCTCTCTCTCACGCTCTCCCTCTTTCTCCCCTCTATTTCTCTCTCTTTCTCTCACTCTCTCTCTCTCTCTCTTTCTCTTTCTCTTTCTCATCCTCTCCCTCTCCCTCTCCCTCACACTCTCTCTCTCCTCTCTACTTCTCTCTCTCCCTCTTTCCCTCTCTCTCTTTCTCTCTCATACTATCCCTCTCTCTCTCTATTTCTCTCTCTCTCTTTCTCTTTTTCTCTCTCTCCATCGATTTTCTCCTTCCAACTTCCTGCTTGAGAATAGGAGCGATGTTACAGATCTGATTGATTCCCTGAAATATATCTTTCATTTATGGTGTGTGTGTGTGTGTGTGTGTGTGTGTGTGTGTGTGTGTGTGTGTGTGTGTGTGTGTGTGTGTGTGTGTGTGTGTGTGTGTGTGTGTGTGTGTGTGTGTGTGTGTGTGTGTGTGTGTGTGTGTGTGTGTGTGTGTGTGTGTAAAAAATAGCTTGTTTTATTTATAAGCCATACTATAACAAACTATCTGTGTCATTCTATGTCTACTCTAATGGATGCGTCCCAAATATCACCTTATTCCATATATAGTGCACTACTTTTGACCAGGGCCCATTTGATGCCATATGGGGCGAAACCCATGCCCCTCAGAAAACAGAAAATGATTAATGACTGTGAAGTTGATTCAGCAATAAAATAGCAGAAATGACATTAGTTTGTCATTATTAAGTTTCCTCTTGGGGACATAGACAGCACAGGTGGCTTGTGGTACCTTAATTGAGGAGGACGGGCTCATAGTAATGGCTGGAATGGAGTGTACTTAACAGTATAAAACACATCAAACACATATTTTGATTCCAATTAATTCCAGCCATTATTAATTGCCATCCTCCCCTCACCAGCCTCCTGTGATAGACCATCTCTGTGTTGTGTTATTAGTTCTGATGTGATCAGTATTTCTGTCTGATATAAACTCTGATCTCCTTTATGGGAATTTGTTGATACTGGAGGTAATAACTCTGTATCATTAACTGTCTGGAGGTAATAACTCTGTATCATTAACTGTCTGGAGGTAATAACTCTATCAGTAACTTTCTGGGAGTAATAGCTGCCTGGAGGTAATAACTATGTATCATTAACTGCCTGGAGGTAATAACTCTGTATCAGTAACTGTCTGGAGGTAATATCTCTATCAGTAACTTTCTGGGAGTAATAACTGTCTGGAGGTAATAACTCTGTATCATTAACTGCCTGGAGGTAATAACTCTGTATCAGTAACTGTCTGGAGGTAATAACTCTATCAGTAACTTTCTGGGAGTAATAGCTGCCTGGAGGTAATACCTCTATCAGTAACTGTCTGGAAGTAATAACTGTCTGGAGGTAATAACTCTGTATCATTAACTGTCTGGAAGTAATAACTCTGTATCATTAACTGTCTGGAAGTAATAACTCTATCATTAACTGTCTGGAAGTAATAACTGTCTGGAGGTAATAACTCTGTATCAGTAACTGTCTGGAGGTAATAACTCTGTATTATTAACTGTCTGCAGGTAATAACTCTGTATTATTAACCGTCTGGCGGTAATAACTCTATCAGTAACTGTCTGGAGGTAATAACTCTGTATCAGTAACTGTCTGGAGGTAATAACTCTGTATCATTAACTGTCTGGAAGTAATAACTTTATCATTAACTGTCTGGAAGTAATAACTCTATCAGTAACTTTCTATAGGCTGTAACAACAAACTGTGGAGTAAGTCAAGGGGTGTGTATGAATACTTTCTGAAGGCACTGTATATATATTTTTTATTGAACCTTTATTTAAGTCAGTTAAGTCAGTTAAGAACAGATTTTTACTTTGTCAGCTCAGGGATTCGATCCAGCAACCTTTCGGTTACTGGCCCAACGTTCTAACCACTAGGCTAGCTGCCGTCCCAATAGCTGTGTATCTGCTATGGTCTACTAATCTGTGTCTGTAACTGACCCTGTGTATCTGTGTCTCTCTCTGTAGGATCTGTCACTGTGAAGGAGATGATGAGAGCCCGTTGATAACACCGTGCCACTGTACGGGCAGCCTGCGCTTTGTCCACCAGGCGTGCCTGCAGCAGTGGATCAAGTCCTCAGATACACGTTGCTGTGAACTCTGCAAGTACCAATTCATCATGCAGACCAAGCTGAAACCCCTGCGCAAGGTGAGTCAGAAGGATTGTGTGTGTGTGTGTGTGTGTGTGTGTGTGTGTGTGTGTGTGTGTGTGTGTGTGTGTGTGTGTGTGTGTGTGTGTGTGTGTGTGTGTGTGTGTGTGTGTGTGTGTGTGTGTGTGTGTGTGTGTGTGTGTGTGTGTGTGTGTGTGTGTGTGCAGTGTTTTCGACTAGCATCAGCTGTTGGCTACAGTATATACAGTAGCCGGTTGCACACTCATTTTCAGCTGGGTACTTTTTTCACTTAAATTAACTAGGCAACTTTTTACCCTTCGCAAGTCAGAAAAAACGTCAGCCAAGCCCTCTCCCACTATAAGGAATTAAATGCATCTTCTAGCGATCTATTCATTGGACAGGTGCCTGTCAGTCACAAAGTGAGTGATGACAGGGAAACACTGCTGGTTTGACAGTCTGCTGTCTGTCCCGCCTCCTGGTACCTGTGTGTGTGTGTGTGTTGTGTACGCAAATTTCTTTACACGGAGGAGAAAGCATGCTGCTCGTCTATATGAGTCAATTAGTGAGTCAATTTGCACGTCCCATACAATGTGGTAACGATGAGTCGAAATCCACTCAGCCTATTGTTTTCTGGAACACTGATTTATTTTCTTTTGCGTGTTTGATATGCAGCCATGAAGTGCTGGCACGTAGGCTTACTATGATTTGATTGACGAACAGCAAGCTTGACTAGTTTATACATGGTGTCAAACTGACAGAATGAAGTCAATCTCATGTATCCTTGCCATTCATAAATCATATAACGTAGTTATACTGTATGTCCATGGTATTGCATCAGGACTTGCCAGACAGTGATGTTAAAGTTATCGACTGGTCAGTAGCCTACCCAATCGCATCGGTAAGAGAGACATACATTTGCATACTGGTAGGCTTTTTGGCGATTATCTTCAGATAAATAATGAAAACATTCGATGAAGACGGTGAAATCCTCCTCACTGCAGAAACAATAGGTAGGCTAGTGGTCCAAAATATGATCAAAGAATACGGATTGAATTGTTTTAAATGCTAATGATACTTATATGGTATTTTCAAAGATATTGATCTATGTCTACTGATTTATTCAAAGTGTTGACAATGGACTAGTTGACTGTTCTGTGTAGCAAAGCCCATGTTTAACACCTGCTTCATTCTTCAGTCATACCTGTATTGCAGATAGCTGAGAAAATGCCTCTTAAAAGGAAGCTTGAAGCCTGTGCAAGTCACCGGACTCTTACAAGATTCTTTAAGAAGAAATATGTGGATCAGTTGTCAAACAAGAGTTTTTTTTTGAATAAATAACATACTGCAATTCACAAACAGAGTTGCAAACACTTATTGAAATTCTTTCACTAGTTGACCTGTTCTATCTCGTCTCTTAACACGTATAGACCCAGAACTTCATTCAGCATCTGTTCTGTTTATTTTAGAGACCCATTTTTTTTCATTTGAAAAAGTGCCCATCACACAATTTGTTTGATTTTAAAATCTTACATGTTTAAGGGGGTGGAAATTTGGGCAATTTACTTATTTTTTCTGTTTTAATAAAATACATAATTTGAAGAACAAACATAATTGTGGCAATTCATATCTTGCAGTAAAATAGTTTAATCTCAAGAGAAGACAGGTTAAATGTCCTGATCATATAGGCCTAGGACTAGACGGTACTGGATCTCAAAAAACAAACAATACATTGAATTCATACATTTTCAGTCATTTAAATTGTAAACACAATACCACAACAAATTGTTCCAATCTGGGCGGTAAACTCAATAAAGTATTGAATAATTTCTCTGTGTATTTCGGATGGAATCAAGGCATTAGAATGTTCCAGAGGCCACCAAAATGGAGCTTGTTCAGCCCGGGGGATCCGGGCTTATTTGGCTGGCTACTCCGTGTGCTTGTGGAAAACACTGTGTGTGTGTGTGTGTGTGTGTGTGTGTGTGTGTGTGTGTGTGTGTGTGTGTGTGTGTGTGTGTGTGTGTGTGTGTGTGTGTGTGTGTGTGTGTGTGTGTGTGTGTGTGTGTGTGTGTGTGTGTGTGCAGTGTTTTCGACTAGCATCAGCTGTTGGCTACAGTATATAGCCGGTTGCACACTCATTTTCAGCTGGGTACTTTTTTCACTTAAATTAACTAGGTAAGTTTTTACCCTTCGCAAGTCAGAAAAAACGTCAGCCAAGCCCTCTCCCACTATAAGGAATTAAATGCATCTTCTAGTGATCTATTCATTGGACAGGTGCCTGTCAGTCACAAAGTGAGTGATGACAGGGAAACACTGCTGGTTTGACAGTCTGCTGTCTGTCCCGCCTCCTGGTACCTGTGTGTGTGTGTGTTGTGTACGCAAATTTCTTTACACGGAGGAGAAAGCATGCTGCTCGTCTATATGAGTCAATTAGTGAGTCAATTTGCACGTCCCATACAATGTGGTAACGATGAGTCGAAATCCACTCAGCCTATTGTTTTCTGGAACACTGATTTATTTTCTTTTGCGTGTTTGATATGCAGCCATGAAGTGCTGGCACGTAGGCTTACTATGATTTGATTGACGAACAGCAAGCTTGACTAGTTTATACATGGTGTCAAACTGACAGAATGAAGTCAATCTCATGTATCCTTGCCATTCATAAATCATATAACGTAGTTATACTGTATGTCCATGGTATTGCATCAGGACTTGCCAGACAGTGATGTTAAAGTTATCGACTGGTCAGTAGCCTACCCAATCGCATCGGTAAGAGAGACATACATTTGCATACTGGTAGGCTTTTTGGCGATTATCTTCAGATAAATAATGAAAACATTCGATGAAGACGGTGAAATCCTCCTCACTGCAGAAACAATAGGTAGGCTAGTGGTCCAAAATATGATCAAAGAATACGGATTGAATTGTTTTAAATGCTAATGATACTTATATGGTATTTTCAAAGATATTGATCTATGTCTACTGATTTATTCAAAGTGTTGACAATGGACTAGTTGACTGTTCTGTGTAGCAAAGCCCATGTTTAACACCTGCTTCATTCTTCAGTCATACCTGTATTGCAGATAGCTGAGAAAATGCCTCTTAAAAGGAAGCTTGAAGCCTGTGCAAGTCACCGGACTCTTACAAGATTCTTTAAGAAGAAATATGTGGATCAGTTGTCAAACAAGAGTTTTTTTTTGAATAAATAACATACTGCAATTCACAAACAGAGTTGCAAACACTTATTGAAATTCTTTCACTAGTTGACCTGTTCTATCTCGTCTCTTAACACGTATAGACCCAGAACTTCATTCAGCATCTGTTCTGTTTATTTTAGAGACCCATTTTTTTTCATTTGAAAAAGTGCCCATCACACAATTTGTTTGATTTTAAAATCTTACATGTTTAAGGGGGTGGAAATTTGGGCAATTTACTTATTTTTTCTGTTTTAATAAAATACATAATTTGAAGAACAAACATAACTGTGGCAATTCATATCTTGCAGTAAAATAGTTTAATCTCAAGAGAAGACAGGTTAAATGTCCTGATCATATAGGCCTAGGACTAGACGGTACTGGATCTCAAAAAACAAACAATACACTGAATTCATACATTTTCAGTCATTTAAATTGTAAACACAATACCACAACAAATTGTTCCAATCTGGGCGGTAAACTCAATAAAGTATTGAATAATTTCTCTGTGTATTTCGGATGGAATCAAGGCATTAGAATGTTCCAGAGGCCACCAAAATGGAGCTTGTTCAGCCCGGGGGATCCGGGCTTATTTGGCTGGCTACTCCGTGTGCTTGTGGAAAACACTGTGTGTGTGTGTGTGTGTGTGTGTGTGTGTGTGTGTGTGTGTGTGTGTGTGTGTGTGTGTGTGTGTGTGTGTGTGTGTGTGTGTGTGTGTGTGTGTGTGTGTGTGTGTGTGTGTGTGTGTGTGTGTGTGTGTGTGTGTGTGTGTGTGTGCAGTGTTTTCGACTAGCATCAGCTGTTGGCTACAGTATATAGCCGGTTGCACACTCATTTTCAGCTGGGTACTTTTTTCACTTAAATTAACTAGGTAAGTTTTTACCCTTCGCAAGTCAGAAAAAACGTCAGCCAAGCCCTCTCCCACTATAAGGAATTAAATGCATCTTCTAGTGATCTATTCATTGGACAGGTGCCTGTCAGTCACAAAGTGAGTGATGACAGGGAAACACTGCTGGTTTGACAGTCTGCTGTCTGTCCCGCCTCCTGGTACCTGTGTGTGTGTGTGTTGTGTACGCAAATTTCTTTACACGGAGGAGAAAGCATGCTGCTCGTCTATATGAGTCAATTAGTGAGTCAATTTGCACGTCCCATACAATGTGGTAACGATGAGTCGAAATCCACTCAGCCTATTGTTTTCTGGAACACTGATTTATTTTCTTTTGCGTGTTTGATATGCAGCCATGAAGTGCTGGCACGTAGGCTTACTATGATTTGATTGACGAACAGCAAGCTTGACTAGTTTATACATGGTGTCAAACTGACAGAATGAAGTCAATCTCATGTATCCTTGCCATTCATAAATCATATAACGTAGTTATACTGTATGTCCATGGTATTGCATCAGGACTTGCCAGACAGTGATGTTAAAGTTATCGACTGGTCAGTAGCCTACCCAATCGCATCGGTAAGAGAGACATACATTTGCATACTGGTAGGCTTTTTGGCGATTATCTTCAGATAAATAATGAAAACATTCGATGAAGACGGTGAAATCCTCCTCACTGCAGAAACAATAGGTAGGCTAGTGGTCCAAAATATGATCAAAGAATACGGATTGAATTGTTTTAAATGCTAATGATACTTATATGGTATTTTCAAAGATATTGATCTATGTCTACTGATTTATTCAAAGTGTTGACAATGGACTAGTTGACTGTTCTGTGTAGCAAAGCCCATGTTTAACACCTGCTTCATTCTTCAGTCATACCTGTATTGCAGATAGCTGAGAAAATGCCTCTTAAAAGGAAGCTTGAAGCCTGTGCAAGTCACCGGACTCTTACAAGATTCTTTAAGAAGAAATATGTGGATCAGTTGTCAAACAAGAGTTTTTTTTTGAATAAATAACATACTGCAATTCACAAACAGAGTTGCAAACACTTATTGAAATTCTTTCACTAGTTGACCTGTTCTATCTCGTCTCTTAACACGTATAGACCCAGAACTTCATTCAGCATCTGTTCTGTTTATTTTAGAGACCCATTTTTTTTCATTTGAAAAAGTGCCCATCACACAATTTGTTTGATTTTATAATCTTACATGTTTAAGGGGGTGGAAATTTGGGCAATTTACTTATTTTTTCTGTTTTAATAAAATACATAATTTGAAGAACAAACATAACTGTGGCAATTCATATCTTGCAGTAAAATAGTTTAATCTCAAGAGAAGACAGGTTAAATGTCCTGATCATATAGGCCTAGGACTAGACGGTACTGGATCTCAAAAAACAAACAATACACTGAATTCATACATTTTCAGTCATTTAAATTGTAAACACAATACCACAACAAATTGTTCCAATCTGGGCGGTAAACTCAATAAAGTATTGAATAATTTCTCTGTGTATTTCGGATGGAATCAAGGCATTAGAATGTTCCAGAGGCCACCAAAATGGAGCTTGTTCAGCCCGGGGGATCCGGGCTTATTTGGCTGGCTACTCCGTGTGCTTGTGGAAAACACTGTGTGTGTGTGTGTGTGTGTGTGTGTGTGTGTGTGTGTGTGTGTGTGTGTGTGTGTGTGTGTGTGTGTGTGTGTGTGTGTGTGTGTGTGTGTGTGTGTGTGTGTGTGTGTGTGTGTGTGTGTGTGTGTGTGTGTGTGTGTGTGTGTGTGTGCACGCGCTCGCAATACACTCATTCTATTCTAGTTCTGCACTCCCAGAGATGACTGTGACCTAAAAATTCAGATGTGACCCCCACTTGAAGACACTGACATGACAGAAAGCTGTTTTAATTCTCTAATACTGATAAGAGTAGCATGACATGGGGTTTAAGGCTTTGAAGAAGATTTCAGTGGAGAATTTGGAGGGTTGGTTTCGAGTGGTTTTGACATGATGCACTCTTGTTTCAGGCATGGAACAGTCTTCATTGCTTCCAGATTCAGCATTTTAATACAAATTATTTCACTGTTGATTAATTGAACAAAAGCACTTAAATAAAGGCCATTCTGTTAATAGTCCCAAGTCCCCGTTGAGCGAACACACACAGTCTTGTACAGCTGACCTTGTGGGGACACACCAAATCAGTCCCATTCAAAATCCTATTTTCCCTAACCCCTAACCCTAACCCGTACTCTTACCCTAACCTTAATGCCTTTCATGTTCTCCCACCCTCTCCAGACCGGTCTGATGTTACAATATAGAAACCGGGCAGAAAGTTGCAATAGGCCTGTGCAACCCAACGTTTTTAATACCAGCATAAACAGAAACCCTCTTAAACCTAACCTTAACCCTAAACTTAACCCAAAAACCTAACCCTAAACCTAACCTTAGCTCCTAAACCTAACCCTAAAACTAACCCTAAACCTAACCTTAGCTCCTAAACCTAACCCTAAACCTAACCCTAAACCTAACCCTAAAACTAACCCTAAAACTAACCCTAGCTCCTAACCCTTAATGTAATTCTAACCCTAACACTACTTCTAACCTTAACCCTAAAACCCCTAGAGATCATGGGGACCGACAACATGTCCCCAGTTGGTCAAATGACTTCGACCCCACAAGAATAGTTAAACACACACACACACACACACACACACACACACACACACACACACACACACACACACACACACACACACACACACACACACACACACACACACACACACACACACACACACACACAGGTTCAACACTCTTATACCCCCTCAACACATCTTATACCCCCTCTCTGCCAAAGAAGATTGGATGGGCAGAGTGCTCCTCTCCCTGTTCCCCATTCAGTCATCCCTCTCAGCTCTCCCTTTCCTTCTTTTTCATCAAATCAATACCAGAAAGCTGACAAATACATTGTGGCCATTGGCCTTTCATTTCATGCTTGTTCTAAAGGATTTCAAAGCATGTCAACATCTATGAAGGTTATCGAGAGATTGCATCAGATATTCAGATGTGTAATGTACCAATATGTATTTGAATTTGACCATTGATTTCAATGGGTTTCATGGATCAATAAAGAAACCCTCCTGGGTGTTGGATCTATGAGAGGTCTAACGATGTGTTTGAGTGGTACTGGACAGCTGATAAATTGTTAACCAGAAACAGTGTGTAACTGAATGATCCACATTACACTTACTGAATGATGGCCATCAAATATTTAGCACTCAGTTTAAGCAGCTTCTGAAGAGGGCATTTTTTGCCAGACTGCAAAAGTCCATTGATAGTCAATCGCCCAAACCCTGTCCAAAAGAACACAATGGAGTCTTTGAGTGTGTGTTTATGTGTGGGTCTGACTTGACCTCTTTTGTTTCTCTCTCTCTCTCTCTCTCTCTCTCTCTCTCTCTCTCTCTCTCTCTCTCTCTCTCTCTCTCTCTCTCTCTCTCTCTCTCTCTCTCTCTCTCTCTCTCTCTCTCTCTCTCTCTCTCTCTCTCTCTCTCTCTCTCTCTCTCTCTCTCTCTCTCTCTCTCTCTCTCAGTGGGAGAAGCTCCAGATGACGTCTAGCGAGAGGAGGAAGATCATTTGTTCTGTGACGTTCCATGTCATCGCCATCACCTGCGTGGTGTGGTCCCTCTACGTGCTCATCGACCGCACTGCAGACGAGATCAGAGCAGGTTAGCACAGTCACCAAAAGCACCACAACACCCTTCAGCATGGACACTGCATACCACATACTCTTCAATTCTTTCACTGCATGCTACACCACTACACACCTTAGAACAGCCACACACCCCTCAGCATGGACAGTGCAAGCCAAAAGCACCACAACACCCATCACTCAATACAGTGACGGCAAAAACACAATACATAATTCTAGTACAGTACAACATGACACATACACACACATACACACACTCTCTCGGGTCATGCCCGTTCACACAGATTGACATGTTGTGTTTCTGCTCTGATCGTTATAATAGTTAGTACCCATCCATAATAACAGGCCAGTGTATCTCTTTCACTGTCTTCTTACATCAAGTCATTTGCCAGCTAGTACTCTAAGCATGGCGCAAGACAATTAGGAGTTTCTTCTGGGTCTGTTAAGATGTTATTGTACTGCTAAGGAGCGGCAGGTAGCCAAGTGGTTAGAGTGTTGGGCCAGTAACCGAAAGGTTGCTAGATCGAATCCCCAAGCTGACAAGGTAAAAATCTGTCGTTCTGCCCGAGGCAGTTAACCCACTGGTCCTAGGCCATCATTGTAAATAAGAATTTGTTCTTAACTGACTTGCCTAGTTAAATAAAGGTTCAATTTGAAAAAGGAGAAAGGATGGGAGAGAGAGAACCACCATCTGTTTTCACGAGTTTGACTAGGGTGTGTTAAACGGGCATGTTAAACTGAGTTATACTGTATAGTGTACATTCAATCATCTGTTCTCTCTCTCTCTTTCTCTCTCTCTTTCTCTCTGTCACTGGTAATACATTGTAATGACAATCTCTTCACCCATGCAGCCGGAAGAATCCCAGGTAAATTTTTCACCTTTGACCTTTAACCCTGTTTTATGTCATTTCCTGTGAGACTGGGCTCTGGTGTGTAGGTCTTTCTCTCATTTCAAATCACCTTTTATTTGTCACATGCTTCGTAAACAACATGTGTAGACTAACAGTGAAATGCTTACTCACGAGCATTTCCCAACAATACAGATAAAGAGAAAATAGAGAAATAATAGAAAAGTAAATCAAGTAATAATAGATACACAATGAGTACCGATAATATGGCTATATGCCAGGGGTACCAGTACTGAGTCGATGTGAAGGGGTACGAAGTAATTGAGATAGATATGTACATATAACTAGGAATAAAGTGACAGATAATAAACAGTAGCAGCAGCGTGTGTGATGAGTCAACAAAAGTTAGTGCAAAACAGGTCAATGCAGACAGTCCGGGAAGCTACAGTATTTGGTTAACTATTTAACAAACTATTTAGCAGTCTTATGGCTTGGGGGTAGAAGCTGTTCAGGGTCCTGTTGGTTCCAGACTTGGTGCAGTCTATGGTGGCTGGAGTCTATTACTATTTTAAGGGCCTTTTTCTGACATTGCCTGGTATAGAGGTACTGGGTGGCAGTCCACACTACCCTCTGTAGCGCCTTGCGTCAGATGCCAAATAGTTGCCATACCAAGCGGTGATGCAGCCAGTCAAGATGCTCTCAATGGTGCAGCTGTAGAACGGTTTGAGGATCTGAAGACCCATGCCAAATCTTTTCAGCCTCTTGAGGGGGAAGAGGCGTTGTCGTGCCCTGTTAATTACTGTGTTAGTGTGTTTGGACCATGATGGATCCTTAGTGATGTGTACATCGAGGAACTTGAAGCTTTCGACCCGCTCCACTATATCCCTGTCAATGTGAATGGGGGCGTGCTCGGCCTTCATTTCCTGTAGTCCATGATCAGCTCTTTTGTCTTGCTGACGTTGAGGGAGAGGTTGTTGTCCTGGCACAACACTGCCAGGTCTCTGACCTCCTCCCTATTGGCTGTCTCATCGTTGTCGGTGATCAGGCTTACCACCGTCATGCCATCGGCAAACATCATGATGGTATTGGAGTCGTGTGCGGCCACGAAGTCGTGGGTGAACAGGGAGTACAGGAGGGGACTAAGCATGCACCCCCGAGGGGCCCCTGTATTGAGGGTCAGCATGGCGGATGTGTTGTTGCCTATCCTCACCATCTGGGGGTGGCCCGTCAGGAAGTCCTGGATCCAGTTAGAGAGGGAGGTGTTCAGTACCAGTGTCCTTGGCTTAGTGATGAGCTTGGAGGGCACTATGGTGTTGATCGCTGAGCTGTAGTCAATGAACAGCATTCTCACTTAGGTGAAAGTGGAGTGTTTAGTGCAATAGAGGTGGCCTCATCTGTGAATCTGTTGGGGCGGTAGGCGAATTGGAGTGGGTCCAGGATGATAGTGTTAATGTGAGCCATGACCAGCCTTTCAAGCACTTCATGGCTACAGATGTGTGTGCAACAAGGCGGTAGTCATTCAGACAGGTACCTTGGTATTCTTGGGCACAGGGACTATGGTGGTCTGCTAAAAACATACTGTGTCAAGGAGAGGTTGAAAATGTCAGTGAAAACACTTGCCAGCTGGTCAACGCATGCTCTGAGTATGCGTCCTGGTAATCCGTCTGGCCCTGCGGCCTTGTGAATGTTAACCTGTTTAAAGAACTTACTCACATCGGCCACGGAGAGCGTGAACACACAGTCATCCGGAACAGCTGGTGCTCTCACGCATGGTTCAGTGTTGCTTGCCATGAAACGAAGATAGATAGGCATTTAGCTCAGCTGGTAGGCTTGTATCACTAGGCAGCTCGCGGCTGGATTGCCATTTGTAACGGACCATATTCAATGCTAGCGAAACTGACCTGTAGCTTAGCATCCGCTTCATCGGACCACTTCCGCATTGAGCGCGTCACTGGTACTTCCTGTTTGAGTTTTTGCTTGTAAACAGGAGGATAGAGTTATGGTCAGATTTGCCAAATGGAGGGCGAGGGAGAGATTTGTATGCGTCTCTGTGTGTGGAGTAAAGATGATCTAGAGTTTTTTCGCCTCTAGTTGCACAGTTGAGTGCGGTGTTAGTGTCAGCATCGGTTTGTGGTGGTAAATAGACAGCTACGAAAAATATAGATAAAACTCTCTTGGTAAGTATACTGAACAAAAATATAAACGCAACATGCAACAATTTCAACAATTTTACCAAGTTACAGTTCATATAAGGAAATCAGTCAATTGAAATCAATTCATTAGGCACTAATCTATGCGTTTCACATGACTGGGAATACAGATATGCATCTGTTGGTCACAAATACCTTATTTTTTTAAAGGTAGGGGCATGGATCAGAAATCCGGTCAGTGTCTGTTGTGACCACCATTTGCCTCATGCAGCGCGACACCTCCTTCGCATAGAGTGGCTGTTGATTGTGGCCTGTGGAATGATGTCCCACTCCTTTTTTAATGGCTCTGCGAAGTTGCTGGATATTGGCGGGAACTGGAACACGCTGTCGTACACGTCGATCCAGAGCATCCCAAACAGGCTGAATGGGTGACATCGGGCCATGCATTATCATACTGAAACATGAGGTGATGGTGGCAAATGAATGGCATGAAAATGGGCCTCAGGATCTCGTCACGATATCTCTGTGCATTCAAATTGCCATCAATAAAATGCAATTGTGTTCGTTGTCCGTAGCTTATGCCTGCCCATACCATAACCCCAACGCCATTATGGGGCACTCTGTTCACAACGTTGACACAGCAAACCGCTCACCCACACAACGCCATACACGTGGTCTGTGGTTGTGAGGTCAGTTGGACGAACGGACACATTCTCTAAAACAACATTATGGTAGAGAAATTCATATTTAATTATCTTGCAACAGCTCTGGTGGACATTCCTGCAGTCAGCATGCCAATTGCACGCTCCCTCAAAACTTGCGACATCTGTTGCATTGTGTGACAAAACTGCGCCTTTTAGAGTGGTCTTTTATTGTCCCCAGCACAAGGTGCACCTGTGTAATGATCATGCTGTTTAATTGGCTTCTTGATATGCCACACCTGCCAAGTAAATGGATTATCTTGGCAAAGGAGAAATCCTCATTAACAGGGATGTAAACAAATGAGTGCACAAACTTTGAGAGAAATACGCTTTTTGTGCGTGTAGAAAATTTCTGGGATGTTTTATTTCAGCTCATGAAACATGGGATCAACATTTTACATGTTGCGTTTATATTTTTGTTCAGTGTAGTTTCTCATCAACGGTTTTCATGAGGTTTTCTAACTCAGGCAAGCAGAACCTTGAGACTTCCTTAATATTAGAGATCACGCACCAGCGGTTGTTTTAACAAAGAGACACACATCACCCCCCTTGAGCTTACCCGATGCTGCCGTTCTGTCCGATGCATAGATAAACCAGCTAGTGTATTATACGTCCTTGTTCTGCCAAGTTTCCGAAAAACATAGGATATTACAGTTCTTCGGGTCCTGTTGATAGGATAGTCTCGAACGGAGCTCGTCCAGTTTGTTCTATACATTTGCCAATAGAACAGAGGGTAGAGGCGGATTATTTACTCGTTGCCATGGTTTCAACAGGGTACCCGCACGTCGGCCTCTATATGTGAACGACCGGCAGAAAATGGCCCTTCAATGTTTTGGTGCCTACTGGAGAGCTCTTCTTTGTCTACACCCATTAAGCATCGTTCACATCCTCTTAAGCTTTAGCCCCACCCACCTTTTTAAGGATTCACATGTGAGGTTATGTATTTAACAACCAAAGATTTCAAGACTAAAGGCTGGTTTATACAATGTTTGTTTTCGTAAAATTTAGACTGGAGTGCCAGAGTGTGCTCTGGGCATTTGGAAACTCAGAGCGTTGTCAGATTGTCCGTTCATAAATTCAGAGTGTTTTGCTATCAGAGCATTCAGAGTGCACACTGGACGCTCTGGCCGAGGAGTAGGGTCGATCCGAGCGTTCTGTCTTAAAACTTCTTATGGGCGGTAGCGTCCCACCAACATCCGGTGAAATTGCAGAGCAAGAAATTCAAACGACAGTATTATAAATATTTAACTTTCACAGGTGTAATACATCAAAATAAAGCTTAACTTCTTGTTAATCCAGCCGCTGTGTCAGATTTCAAAAAGGCTTTACGGCGAAAGCAAACCATGCGATTATCTGAGGACAGCGCCCCGCATACAAACACATGAAAAACATATTTTGACCAGGCAGGTGCGACACGAGTCAGAAATAGCGATATAAAAAATGCCTTACCTTTGATGATCTTCTTCTGTTGGCACTCCAAAAGGTCCCAGTTACATGACAAATGGTCCTTTTGTTCGATAATGTCCTTCTTTATATCCATAAAAACTCAGTTTAGCTGGCATGCTTCAGTCAATAATCCACCCAGTTTCCTTCCATCAAAATGCATACAAAATGAATCCCAAACGTTACTAATAAACTTTTCCAAACAAGTCAAACAACGTTTATAATCAAACCTTAGGTACCCTAATACGTAAAGAAACGATCAAATTTAAGACGGAGAATCGTTATTGTATTTACCGAAGAAAAATACCAAAGAACACGCTCTCTTCCACGCGCTTGGATCCACAACAGCCAAAATGGGAGCCACCTAGAAAAACTACAATTTCTGGCTCATTTTTCCAAAAACCAGCCTGAAACTCTTTCTAAAGACTGTTGACATCTAGTGGAAGCCCTAGGAACTGCAATCTGGGACTTATAATAAAAGTGAAAGCCATTGAAAATAGGGGTAGGCTGATTTTTTTTTGGGGGGGGGGGTGGTTTGTTCTCTGGGTTTCTCCTGCCATATCAGTTTTGTTATACTCACAGACATAATTTTAACAGTTTTAGAAACGTTAGAGTGTTTTCTTTCCAACTCTACCAATTATATGCATATCCTAGCTTCTGGGCCTGAGTAACAGGTAGTTTACTTTGGGCACGCTTTTCATCCAGACGTCAAAATACTGCCCCATACCCAAGAGAGGTTAACAACAGCAGTCAACACCCAAACTAACTGGCTAATGTTGGCTGGCTTGCTAGCTACTTCCACACACAAATGAGAGAACAGCTCACTGACCATTTTACTTGCCCTAACAGAGCTGGTTAGGCTGTTTTTATGTTATCCAGAGCGTTGGTGACTGTAACTGTGCGGCTGGCAACAATTTAATTACGCTTTTTTGCCAACGTTTACTGACACCGGCCATATTCAACGGGCGTTGAGTGTTCGTAAATTTGTCAGTTATTCTGCACTCAGCAGGGATGCAAACTGCTGAGGGCCCAAAATCTCCATGCTAGGGAGTAATGCAGGTTTTAACTAATTAAACAACAAAGAATATGATCTACATGATCAGTCTCTGTGTGTAAAATAAAAAGAAAGCAAGCAATCCAATGTTCTTTGTTGTCTAGACTTTACTGCAAATGACACTCAAGTCTTGAGAAAAAAACAATACACTAATATAGCAGTTAGCCATGACAGCCTTTATAATAGAACACTTGTGACCATGACAGCCTTTATAATAGAACGCTTGTGACCGCACACATAAATATTGCACTTGGGAAAAAAACATCATAAAGTAGAAATAGAATGAAACAAACAGGCATTCTATTTTTGCTCTATTATAGTGGCCACTATAGACATTGCCTGTGGACATCTGTTCTACAATGTGCCAGCAAAAGTGAGAGAGGGAAAGTGTGTGGTGTTCCTTTCACCTGTCTAGCGGCACCAGCTTAAGCCAGGCCCAGCTCCAGCTACACTTCATCCCTGAATCCACTTGTTTAACAAGCAACGCCTCATTTTCACCTAATTATCTCATTCTAAAAAATTAACCACATACTGTAGAGGGAAAACATTATTTAACAGCTAGTGGTTAGTTCGTTAACATTTCACACAGATTGCCAGGGTCCGTAAGCAACTAACGCGTTATAACTTGAGCCGTACACCAGTTAATACTATGGCGAATTGGTTAGGTTACTAATGTTAGCTCATCTGATGTTGTAACGTTAGCTAGCTAACGTTAGCTCTCTGACTTTATTAGCAAGCTAATTTTCACACCATAAACTAAATAATTTGATCAGATAAGTTGGCTAATGTTGCTCAACATTTCTTTGGCTATCTAACAGAGAATTCGATCCAGCTAGCAAGATACTTAAAAATGCTAATACTTGTTCCACCATACTTTCTCCCTCACCTCAAACTTTCCAAATGCCATCCCCACCAAACTTCTCATCCCCGTCTCCGTGGTCAGGCTTCTCACCTAACGTTACCTTTACTTCCCAGAACACGCACTGATGCTGTAGTAAATTGGTTGTCTCTTCTTTCTTTAGTCACGTGCAGCGCTGCATTCTGTTGTTGTGTAAATGATTGGCTGAGCCTTGGATACAGCCAGTATTGCTCCAAACACGCATCACTCATTCGCTTACAGCCAGTAGTGATCCAACCCCCCCCCCCCACAAACATTTCTAATCGGATCTACACGAATCACGTGGATCACCTATTTTGGATTCTAAATGGCGAATTTCGCCGAAAGGTGACTAGTTTGTATCCCGGACTCAGACGAGAGTGCTCTGAAATCGGTAGATTTCCAGAGCGAATTTACCAGCTAGCCAGAGTGAATTTACAAGATACATGTATCGACAGTTGTTGCAGTGACATCATAAACATTCTATTGAAATAGTTACTTGCATAGTGGAGTATTTTGTTTAGACATGTAGCTAGCTAGCTAAACAATGAACCATAGTCCCAACTCATAGCGTTACTACCCTGCATGAATCTGCAGATAGCTAACCAAACAGGTTCAATGTTAGCTAGCTAACATTAGGCTATAACTTGAAATTTAAAATACTTTCTGAAAATGTAGCTAGCTAGACTATTACCCTTATACATGGATGGACGCTTCTCCCTCTCTGTCATGGATGCCATGGTTGCCCTTAGTTTGAAGATGGAATCCGGAGACAGGTGTTTTATACAACAGACATCTGTGTTTTCTCTTTTCGACTCCATCTGCATATTTGCAATCAAACGCCAGAATTTTCTCCATCTCCTTAGCTATTATACTCTAATTCCACGGATTTTAAAACTCGGTCCTCCAGAAAGTGGAGAGCAACACTTATGCAGTTCTACTACGTGATATCTTTCAAAAAAGTTGCATTAGAAAGGATTACCTACACATACTGACCAGCTCATGTTATAGACAGAGTACATGGCATGCTACATGGCAGACCAATCCGAACTCATCTTTCGGCATGTCCAGCCCACTCATTATCTCAGCCAATCATGGCTAGCGGGAAGGTTGCTGGCTTTTTCTGTAGTTAAACCAACTAGGCTCCTAATTTAACAATTGTATTCGTATTTACAGATGGCATACAAGTTTGTTATTAAGGCACATGGAAGTTCACATGTTCCGGAAGGCATTTCTGCCAAAAAACACATTTAGATTTTTTTTTTTAAACGTTTACGTTCAAATGGCTCTCCTGTGAAGTAGTGATGCGCGACATATGCCTACTTTCCTGAAACGAGCCACATATAGCCGTCTCTTTCTCTAGCAAGTGTCTGGGATTAGTGCCTGGTCCGAAATGAGCAGTATGTCCTGTGCCGCCGACTCATTGAATTAGAAATCTTCATCCAAGTCGAGGTTAGTGATTGCTGTTCTGATGTCCAGAAGCCCTTTTCACTCATAGGAAACAACTGTGGAAACATTACAAAGCATAATTGGTTACGAGGCCGTAATAAAGTCAAGCTCCATTCTCATTTCATCTTTTCTTGATTCCTCTCAACCTTTCTCCTCGCCTCCATCTCAAATAATCCCCCCCCCACAAGGACAAAAAGAAAACCCACCCATGCCTTTCTTGCACTTTTCTTAATAGCACTGACTTTGCTAATAGCAAGGAAAGTTTGACTTACTATGACTGTGATATGTGGTTGTCTATACCTTGAGATTAATACACTAACTTGTAAGTCGCTCTCGATAAGAGTGTTTGCTAAATTACTAAAATGTCAAATGTTTTTAAAACGCATTGGAGAAGGCCAGAGTGGAGGGACGTTGGACCTTCTTCTCCAATCTGTTTGGGAAGGAGGTAAGGCGATAGGACGCAAGGAATTGCGGAAAGACTCATTGAGATAGGGTCATGTAGGAAGTAAGAACTATCTACTCCCATTTCTTTCATCTTTCACCATTCACCATCTCTTAACTTGAAAGAATGATTATTATAGCATCGTCACCCTAGATAAGCACATACAGTTGAAGTCGGAAGTTTACATACACCTTAGCCAAATACATTTAAACTCCGTTTTTCACAATACCTGACATTTAATCCTAGTTAACATTCCCTGTCTTAGGTAAGTTAGGATCACCACTTTATTGTAAGAATGTGAAATGTCAGAATAATAGTAGAGAGAATGATTTATTTCAGCTTTTATTTCTTTCATCACATTCAAAGTGGGTCAGAAGTTTACATACACTCAATTAGTATTTGGTAGCATTGCCTTTAAATTGTTTAACTTGGGTCAAACGTTTTGGGTAGCCTTCCACAATCTTCCCACAATAAGTTGGGTGAATTTGGGCCCATTCCTTCTGACAGAGCTGGTGTAACTGAGTCAGGTTTGTAGGCCTCCTTGCTCGCACACGCTTTTTCAGTTCTGCCCAAAAATGTTCTATGGGATTGAGGTCAGGGCTTTGTGATGGCCACTCCAATACCTTGACTTTGTTGTCCTTAAGCCATTTTGCCACAACTTTGGAAGTATGCTTGGGGTCATTGTCCATTTGGAAGACCCATTTACGACCAATCTTTAACTTCCTGACTGATGTCTTGAGATGTTGCTTCAATATATCCACATACTATTCCTCTATCCATCTATTTTGTGAAGTGCACCAGTCCCTCCTGCAGCAAAGCACCCCCACAGCATGATGCTGCCACCCACGTGCTTCACGGTTGGGATGATGTTCTTCGGCTTGCATGCCTCCCCCTTTTTCCTCCAAACATAACGATGGTCATTATGGCCAAACAGTTCTATTTATGTTTCATCAGACCAGAGGACATTTCTCCAAAAAGTATGATCTTTGTCCCCATGTGCAGTTGCAAACCGTAGTCTGTCTTTTTCATGGCGGTTTTGGAGCAGTGGTTTCTTCCTTGCTGAGCGGCCTTTCAGGTTATGTCGATATAGGACTCGTTTTACTGTGGATATATATACTTTTGTACCTGTTTCCTCCAGCATCTTCACAAGGTCCTTTGCTGTTGTTCTGGGATTGATTTGCACTTTTCGCACCAAAGTACATTAATATCTTGGAGACAGAAAGTGTCTCCTTCCTGAGCGGTATGACGGCTGCGTGGTCCCATGGTGTTTATACTTGCGTACTATTGTTTGTACAGATGAACGTGGTACCTTCAGGCATTTGGTAATTGCTCCCAAGGATTGAACCAGACTTGTGGAGGTCTACAATTATTTTTCTGATGCCTTGGCAGATTCTTTTAGATTTTCCCATGATGTCAAGCAAAGAGGCACTGAGTTTGAAGGTAGGCCTTGAAATACATCCACAGGTACACCTCCAATTGACTCAAATGATGTCAATTATCAGAAGCTTCTAAAGCCATGACATAATTTTCTGGAATTTTCCAAGCTGTTTAAAGGCACAGTCAATTTAGTGTATGTTAACTTCTGACCCACTGGAATTGTGGTACAGTCAATTATAAGTGAAATAATCTGTCTGTAAACAATTGTTGGAAATATTACTTGTGTCATGCACAAAGTAGATGTCCTAACCAACTTGCCAAAACTATAGTTTGTTAACAAGAAATATGTGGAGTGGTTGAAAAACTAGTTTTAATGACTTCCTAAGCGTATGTAAACTTCCGACTTCAACTGTATCTATGGCTGTGACTGTTTGCAATGTATTTTACATCTCTCTCTCTCTCTCTCTCTCTCTCTCTCTCTCTCTCTCTCTCTCTCTCTCTCTCTCTCTCTCTCTCTCTCTCTCTCTCTCTCTCTCTCTCTCTCTCTCTCTCTCTCTCTCTCTCTCTCTTTCTTTCTTTCTTTCTTTCTTTCTTTCTTTCTTTTCTAACCCTAACACCAGGTATCCTGGAGTGGCCATTCTGGACCAAACTGGTGGTGGTGGCCATCGGCTTCACTGGCGGCCTGGTCTTCATGTACATCCAGTGTAAAGTCTACATCCAGCTGTGGCGAAGACTCAAGGCCTACAACCGGGTGATCTACGTCCAGAATCGCCCGGAGACGTGTAAAAAGCAGATGTTGGAGAAGCCTCCCCTCATGGAGCCCAATGTGGAGCACAAGGAGGCTCTGGCCCCCACCCAGTCAGACACAAACTCCTCCCAGTACACAGAGACAGAAGACTACAGTATGGAAGTGCTCCATGTCTGACCCACATATACACACATACAGGGACACACCATGTCTGACCCACATATACACACATACAGGGACACACCATGTCTGACCCACATATACACACATACAGGGACACACCATGTCTGACCCACATATACACACATACAGGGACACACCATGTCTGACACACATATACACACATACAGGGACACACCATGTCTGACCCACATACAAGGCATTCAGAAAGTATTCAGATACCTTGACTTTTTCCAAAAAGTTTTACGTTACAGCCTTATTCTAAAATGAATTAAATTGATTTCCCCCCTCATCAATCTACACACAATATCAGATACAAAGCAAAATCAGGTTTTTAGACATTTTTGCAAATGTATATAAAAAACTGAAATATCACATTTACATAAGTATTCAGACCCTTTACTCAGTACTTTGTTGATGTACCTTTTGCAGTGATTACAGCCTTGAGTCTTGTTGGGTATGATGCTACAAGCTTGACACACCTGTATTTGGGGAGTTTATACCCTTCCTCTCTGCAGATCCTCTCAAGCTCTATCAGGTTGGATAGGGAGCGTCGCTGCACAGCTATTTTCAGGTCTCTCCAGAGATGTTTGATTGGGTTGAAGTACAGGCTCTGGCTGGGCCACTCAATGATATTAAGAGACTTGTCCCGAAGCCACTCCTGTGTTGTCTTGGCTGTGTGCTTAGGGTCGTTGTCCTTCGCCCCAGTCTGAGGTCCTGACCGCTCTGCAGCAGGTTTTCATGAAGGATATCTCTGTACTTTGCTCCGTTCATCTTTCCCTCAATCCTGACGGGTCTCCCTGTCCCTGCCGCTGAAAAACATCCCCACAGCCTGATGCTGCCATCACCATGCTTCACCATACGGATGGTGCCAGGTTTCCTCAAGAGTCCAATCTTGGTTTCATGTGCCTTTTACTGAGGAGTGGCTGCCGTCTGGCCACTCTACCATAAAGGCCTGATTGGTGGAGTGCTGCAGAGATGGTTGTCCTTCTGGAAGGTTCTCCCATCTCCACAGAGGAAATCTAGAGCTCTGTTAGAGTGACCATCGGGTTCTTGTTCACCTCCCTGACCAAGGCTCTTCCCCCCCGATTGCTCAGTTTTGCTGGGCGGCCAGCTCTAGGAAGAGTCTTGGTGGATCCAAACTTCTTCCATTTAAGAATGATGGAGGCCACTGTGTTCTTGGGGACCTTCAATGCTCCAGAAATTTTTTGGTACCCTTCCCCAGATCTGTGCCTCGTCACAATCCTGTCTCAGAACTCTACGGACATTTCCTTCGAACTCATGGCTTAGTTTTTGCTATGACATGCACTGTCAACTCTGTGTCCTTTAATAAACCGGTTATTGGACTTTCCAAATCATGTCCAATCAATTGAATTTACCACAAGTGGCTCCATTCAAGTTGTATAGACAGCTCAAGGATGATCAATACATTTGCTAACATTTCTAAAAACCTATTTTCACTTTGCCATTATGGGGTATTGTGTGTAGATTGATAAGGATAAAAATTCCTTTAATTTATTTACTATCTCATCTCTGTACCCAACACATGCAATTATCTGTAAGGTCTCTGTCTAGCAGTGCATTTCAAACACAGATTCAACCACAAAGACCAGGGAGGTTTTCTAATGCCTCGCAAAGAAGCGCACCAATTGGTAATTTAAAAAAAATAAAAGCAGACATTGAATATCCCTTTGAGCATGGTGAAGTTATGAATTACACTTTTTATGGTGTATCAATACACCCAGTCACTACAAAGTTAAAGGCGTCCTTTCTAACTCAGTTGCCTGAGAGGAAGGAAACCGCTCAGGGATTTCACCATGAGGCCAATGGTGACTTAAAAAAAAAAAGAGTTTAATGGCTATGACAGGAGAAAACTGAGGATGGATCAACAACATTGTAGTTTACTCCACAATACTTACCTGATTGACAGAGCAAAAAGAAAGAAGCCTGTATAGTATAAAAAATATTCCATAACATCCATCCTGTTTGCAACAAGGCACTAACTAAAGTAATATTGCAGAAAATGTGGCAGAGCAATTAACTTTTTGTCCTGAATTCAAAATGTTATGTTTGGGGCAAATCCAATACAACACATTACTGAGTACCACTCATATTTTCAAGCATAGTGGTGGCTGCATCATGTTATGGGTATTCTTGTTATCGTTAAGGATGGGGAGTTTTACAGGATAAAAAAGCAATGGAATGGAGATAAGCACAGGCAAAATCCTAGAGAAAAACCTGGGATACTCTGCTTTCCACCAGACACTAGGAGATGAATTCACCTTTCAGCAGGACAATAACCTAAAACACAAGGCCAAACCTACACTGAAGTTGCTTACCAAGAAGACAGTGAATGTTCCTGAGTGGCTGAGTTACAGTTCTGACTTATATCCACTTTAAAATCTATGGCATGACCTGAAAATGGTTGCCTAGCAATGATCAACAACCAATTTGACAGAGCTTGATACATTTTTTAAATAGAAATGGGCAAATGTTGCACAATCCAGGTGTGGAAAGCTCTTAGAGACTTACATAGAAAGACTCACAGCTGTAATCACTGCCAAAGGTGCTTCTACAAAGTATTGACTCATGGGTGTGAACACTTATGTAAATAAGAGATTTCTGTATTTCATGTTTTTGCTTTGTCATAATGGGGTATTGTGAATTCAGCCTGTAACAAAATGTGGAATAAGTCAAGAGGTATGAATACTGACACACAGGGACACACCATGTCTGACCTACGTATACACATGAAAAGGGACACATCATGTCTGACCAACGTATATAAACACACACATGAACGCCACAGGAGGATGGTGGCACCTTAATTGGGGAGGACAGACTCGTGGTAATGGCTGAAGTAGAATCATTTGAATGGTATCAAATACAGCAAACACATGGATTGATGCCATTCCATTCGCTCCGTTCCAGCCATTATTATGAGCCGTCCTCCCCTCAGCAGCCTCCACTGATCAGCGCACAGAGTAAAACACACATACACGCAGATATACAAAAGACTATAGTATGGATGTTCTCCTGAGGTGTGACCCTCCCACCCTGACCCCACCGTCTCCACACCGTCTGAGACCATCCTTCTTTCTCCCAGGACTTTCCCCACTGGGGCCCGATGAGCCCATAGACACCTCTATATATATATACAGTGGGGAGAACAAGTATTTGATACACTGCCGATTTTGCAGGTTTTCCTACTTACAAAGCATGTAGAGGTCTGTAATTTTTATCATAGGTACACTTCAACTGTGAGAGACGGAATGTAAAACAAAAATCCAGAAAATCACATTGTATGATTTTTAAGTAATTAATTTGCATTTTATTGCATGACATAAGTATTTGATCACCTACCAACCAGTAAGAATTCCGTCTCTCACAGACCTGTTAGTTTTTCTTTAAGAAGCCCTCCTGTTCTCCACTCATTACCTGTATTAACTGCACCAGTTTGAACTCGTTACCTGTATAAAAGACACCTGTCCACACACTCAATCCAACAGACTCCAACCTCTCTACAATGGCCAAGACCAGAGAGCTGTGTAAGGACATCAGGGATACAATTGTAGACCTGCACAAGGCTGGGATGTGCTACAGGACAATAGGCAAGCAGCTTGGTGAGAAGGCAACAACTGTTGGCGCAATTATTAGAAAATGGAAGAAGTTCAAGATGACGGTCAATCACCCTCGGTCTGGGGCTCCATGCAAGATCTCACCTCGTGGGGCATCAATGATCATGAGGAAGGTGAGGGATGAGCCCAGAACTACACGGCAGGACCTGGTCAATGACCTGAAGAGAGCTGGGACCACAGTCTCAAAGAAATTCATTAGTAACACACTACGCCGTCATGGATTAAAATCCTGCAGCGCACGCAAGGTCCCCCTGCTCAAGCCAGCGCATGTCCAGGCCCGTCTGAAGTTTGCCAATGACTATCTGGATGATCCAGAGGAGGAATGGGAGAAGGTCATGTGGTCTGATGAGACAAAAATAGAGCTTTTTGGTCTAAACTCCACTCGCCGTGTTTGGAGGAAGAAGAAGGATGAGTACAACCCCAAGAACACCATCCCAACTGTGAAGCATGGAGGTGGAAACATCATTCTTTGGGGATGCTTTTCTGCAAAGGGGACAGGACGACTGCACCGTATTGAGGGGAGGATGGATGGGGCCATGTATCGCGAGATCTTGGCCAACAACCTCCTTCCCTCAGTAAGAGCATTGAAGATGGGTCGTGGCTGGGTCTTCCAGCATGACAACGACCCGAAACACACAGCCAGGGCAACTAAGGAGTGGCTCCGTAAGAAGCATCTCAAGGTCCTGGAGTGGCCTAGCCAGTCTCCAGACCTGAACCCAATAGAAAATCTTTGGAGGGAGCTGAAAGTCCGTATTGCCCAGCGACAGCCCCAAAACCTGAAGGATCTGGAGAAGGTCTGTATAGAGGAGTGGGCCAAAATCCCTGCTGCAGTGTGTGCAAACCTGGTCAAGAACTACAGGAAACGTATGATCTCTGTAATTGCAAACAAAGGTTTCTGTACCAAATATTAAGTTCTGCTTTTCTGATGTATCAAATACTTATGTCATGCAATAAAATGCAAATTCATTACTTAAAAATCATACAATGTGATTTTCTGGATTTTTGTTTTTGATTCCGTCTCTCACAGTTGAAGTGTACCTATGATAAAAATTACAGACCTCTATATGCTTTGTAAGTAGGAAAACCTGCAAAATCGGCAGTGTATCAAATACTTGTTCTCCCCACTGTATATATATATATATATATATATATACACACACACACACACACACACACACACACACACACACACACACACACACACACACACACACACACACACACACACACACACACACACACACACACACAGAGTCAGATGAACTCACTCTGCTTCAGAGGTTTCAGTGTTTCTGTTTCGTTGTTTGTTTGTTAGCTTGTATGTTTGGTTTATTGGTTGTACTTCCTGTGAGTCGTGGGCTAAAGCGCCGCCGGATCTCTGGAACATTCTAGAACACTTTGGAACATTCTGGAACATTGAACATTCCAACTACTGCCACCATACCGCTGACAGCAGAGAGCCCGCTAAGGCCTACATGCCCGCCCCTCTGGGTTTGGGTCTGTACTGGTCTGGACCAGATCAGACCGGATCGGACTGGATTGTATCGGATCTGACCATGCATTGAAGCACTTTTTAGTTCCCACCAACATCCCTCTCAACCCTTTTCTCTTTTAATATAAGTCAAGTTCTTTATAGTATATCCCAGCAAACAGAGGACATCTCTAGGACATTAAGCAATGTTCCCATTAGGTTCTTTTTAGGGTTTCAGCAAGACCTTATCCATAAGGGGACATCAGTGCAGGTCCCGGTTTGGTCGCAGTGTAATGTTATAATAGTTTTTTTTTTTAATGTCCACTAGGGAACTTTATGAACAGGTTCTGGCAACTGGGAACTAAACAAAACCTCCACAGGACCATGACGCAATGTCTTGACGACCATTTCGTGATGTTCCCGGGAAGTCCTAAGGACACATTTTTGTTTGCAGTGTAAGTGTGGGAAATTATACAGAAACAAACAGGAAGATTTGTGGAAAAATCTTTTGTTTTACATTTGGCATTTCTGTCCAACACACAGACACATACACACCTGCCCTCCCTTGGATGACAAAAAAGGAATCGAGAAAAGCAATGAATGATGGAGGAAATGGAATTTTGCCAAAATGATCGTTTCTCTTTTCATCTAGAAAAACAAACACTGAAAGTCATTGCTATATATGGCCTACTGGTTATTCAAGCTCTGGGGTTTTTACATCTTGTTTGGGTTGGGTTGGTACAATATTGATACAACGTTGATACAACCAAAACACAACGTTGGGATAACATCAGATCCAGCCATCCACCTGACATTACCTCCTTCTACCATTGGAACTCTTTAAAGGCTCTGAGAAGAATGTAACGTTTTTAAAACCATTTTCTACCAACCATTCAGTCACAGGAAATTGCTAGATAATCTCCCATGTCTGTCATCATCTTAACATGACCTTTGGAAAACCAACCAATCAGTCATGTTTTTTCTATTGTGTGAATTATACAGTACTTCTGGTATTCCATGTGCAGTTTTTAATAATAATCTGTTGTTAATTATGTTGGTGTAATTATGGGTTTTATGATGCCTTGAGGAAGCTACAGCTTGCTATATTTAGACTGTTATCTCATCCTGTCATCCTCCTCTCCTCTCTTCCCAAGGCAGTTTATAGTGGGCCAATTGACTTCTCTGATTACACTGATAATGATAATGTAGATGGATAATGCAGATGGCATTATAAAAATCCTCATTTACATAAGATTATATTAATTTGATCACTGTCTGTTTATTTTCCTCCAATGAGAGGTCCAGAGGCAGAAGGCATGGAGTACAGGGCCTATTATTATGAGACACCCTATCACCATCATCTACCATCCCCTGACCAGCTCCCTCAACTCAAGCCATGAACTGACCCTCTCTATCTTCAGAGGATACAGCTTTCAAAAACATGGCCTCTACTGGTTGACCTGGCCTCTACTGGTTGACCTGTCCTCGACTGGTTGACCAGGCCTCTATTGGTTTACCTGGCCTCTATTGTTTACCTGGCCTCTACTGGTTTACCTGCCATGGTATATTGCTTGTTTGTTTTTCGCTCTATGATTCTATGAAAAGAGCTATAGAAATGTAATAAATGATTATTAATGCGGATCCTATTTTTACTATGGTGATGAGTGTGGGTGGGTTATACTGTAGCCTAGTTGTACACATACAGTCAGTTATTGAGACTCCAGTGTGAGAGAGAGACAAACACCTGATACAGAGACCTGCAACACAACATAAAGTTTTTCAGTCGAGCTAAAGTCTCTATTGCACAGTCAAACAACCTTCCCTTTCTAAGTTACAATGATCAGTCCCTAACCCACCTGTTGTTTCACTAATCATTATTCGATTTAACTTGATGTATCGTTCTTTCTCACATCTGGCATAATGAGGCTTTGATTAGACACATTTATACATTTTTCGATTACATTTTTCCTAAAGTAATGTCTGATGCTTCTCTCCAGTAAAGTTGCCATATGTTGACAATAGAGACACTTGTTTCACAGAGCCAAAACCTTATGTTGTCATCAATGATATCAGGCAAATGTAACTTGGTAAGAGTCTAATATAGTGTCAAATTCAATCTGCGCAGAAATGCAAGAACATGATTTCTTGACTTAATTACAATACTAAAATCTAAATGCTGAGCAGTGACAGAACATGGACGTGTACTATTGGAACTGTCAGCAGAGCAGTTTGGCGGTGAGGAGCTGACTGGGTCACCATCTAGTGTTTGGAGTAGGGAAGTGCAGTCTGAACACGGGTGTTGTGGTTTCCTCAAGGTAACACTGTGTTTTGGGCTTACAGTCTGTTGTAAGTGCTTTTGTATCTGTGGGAGAACAGCAATGCCAGGGTCCTCTCTGGCCTTTTACAACCATTCCAGCAAACACACATTTTTATCAACAGTGTATTTTATACTAGTGTATACATACACACGACAACAACAGAGGTCCAACCATGACACTTGTACAATGACGACAAACAAAACCAAAATCAGCATTGTTCTTTCAACATCTGATTTCCTGTAATGTAAAGCCCCAATTGTATTCTGGGATTTGGTGTCTTAATTTGTATAAAAGTTGGGATTAGAGTTGTGAGTGGCAGGTGGCAGGTATCATAACGGCTAGAGCGTAGAGCGTTCGAATACCTGAGCCGACAAGGTGAAAAATCTGTCTGTGTCTTTGAGCAAGGCACTTAACCCTAATTTGCTCCAGGGGCGCTGTACTACTATGGCTGACCCTGTAAAACGACACATTTCACTTCACCTATCTGGTGTATGACAATGAAACATGTTTTTTTGTATTTGAGAATCATGTTTGGTTATAAGGGCCTCATGCTTTCTCAGAACCACACACAGATATGTATTAATACAAATGATTATTGTATTATACAGCTGTGTTCACACAGCCCTCTGTACGGTGTACATTTTAGGACACCCTCACACAGTCCCAATGTACGATGTACATTTTAGGACACACAGTCCCCAAGATGCTCTTTACGATAAGACAGAAAAAGTGCAATTACCTTAGCTGACCTGGTCAATTCTCTAGTACTGTCGCTCTCATCCAGAGGTTGACTCTCTGGAGACATGAGGATTATTTCTACATTTTCTGTGTTGTATTTATTTATTTTTAAGAAAAATATTTGTTTGCATCAAAAGAGACCCCTTCAAATTGTGATTTTATTCAACTAATACTAGCAGTACCCAATTCCAGTTGAGCTTTCCCCCTGGAAACCAATTCCACCTCTGTGTGTTCTCCTGTACATTACTTTTTCACACTGTCTTAGTTATTGTTGGATTCAAGACTCTTTGAAAGGGAGTGGTAATACACTGAGGCCAGGCTTAAAGTAAACCACACTGCGCTTGGCTTTTAAAGGTAATTTACTCTTAAGTCGACGTCTATAGTTCTACCCTCTATAAGTTATTCAACCTGCATTTATAACCACTGCTTTTACCTGATCAATACAATGGATTCAAATGATACATCCGTTTATTTTAGTCAGAGAATTATTGAGATTTTCAAATATTAACATTTACATGATTGATAAATTAATTGAAATCATAGATGTTTGATGATGTATAGCTGGCTCCTATAATTCTCTCTTTGAGAGAACATACCTGTTGACTTGTTGATGTTGACCTTTCATGTTTCACCTCAGACCTTTATGTACAGGGCTTTGCTTAGCTATTTGATGAGAACAGTTTTTACTGCCAAGCTCTATAATAACTTTGTAACGGCGGCCCTCCATTTTCCCCAGCATTTGCACAATTCTGGCAACTTTCCCCAAATTCCAACATTTTCCAGATGTCCCGGTTGGAATATTCACAGATTTCTGGAAAACCTGACCATTTTGGGAAAGTTCCTGGAATATTGAAACCCCTAAACCATACTGTGTAACATTACTCTGGCAGAGGTCTGTCTGTTTATTCAGTCATTTAACATGTAAGAGAACACACATTTCTCCTGCAGAACAGATGTAACTTAAACAGCCATTCCATAAGGAAAGCCGTTCCGTGCCCCATCATCAAAATAATAACCCTTGTGCTGAGAAAGTGTTACTTGCATAAAACTACAGTGCTTTACTACTGACTCGACTTGAACATACGACTGTTTCCCTCCTTCATATATCATTCCACATGTTTGTCTGTGAGTTTACCTTTGAATAGTAACTGTGTAGAATTTTGGTAAGAAAAAAATTACTTATGTTTTAAAAAATAATGTGTTTTGATTTGTTTCATTTCCCATGTTTGAATAAAGTATGTAGATTGAAAAACCAACCAAATAAAAATGAAAACCTTTAAACGGTTTGCTATTATGAATACCGGAATGTCTTCTTTCATTTTAGCTAGTGAATATGCGTCTCATATACTTTCATTTTAGCTAGTGAATATGCGTCTCATATACTTTCATTGTCACCAACAGTTTTTCAATACTATAAGGAGAAATAGAAAAGCACATTTTGAGAATTTTTATTTGACATTTGAATTGTACAACAATGATGATTCACTTTCTGTTTGTAAAAATCGCTGGCAAAAAAGTTGAATTGCATCAGCGGGTATGTGCTTATCATAGCACAATATACATACAGCACTGTATGTAAGAAACAACACCATAAATCACTGTTTACAATATCTCCCTCCATCACTCCCTCGCTCTCATCCTTCCTCTCTCAGACAGCCACACTGTTAGGGATGCGGTCAGGAGAGAAGTAATAGTAGGGTAGTTTCTTGCCTTCGTTGCGGATCTTGATGGCACTGCTGATCTCTGCCAGTCTCTTCCTGAACGATTCCATGGCCTCCTTCACAGGCTTCTCTATGAAGTGCTCATCTGGGTACATCCCCAGGAACAGCTGGGTGGGGGGGGGGGGGGGGGGGGGAGAGAGTAAGAGAGAGTAGAGAGAGAGAGAGAGAGACACACACACAGAGGTTGGATGGCTTTCTTTAACATTCAGAATAAAAGCAGACAAACGTGTGTGTGTGTGCATGCGTGTGTAATGTGTGTGTTGTTTGTGTGTGTGTGTGTGTTGGGTGTTTACTTCATTCTCCTGGAACTGACTAAGGGCCCAGACAGCCCCTAGGTGCCAGCAGGACCGGCCGCGGTCAGGGAGACTCTCGATGATGAACTTCACATCTACCACCCCCTTCTGTGTGGGAGGGGGCTTCCGCATGGTGGGGGGCGAGTTGGGGATCCACGAGCACCAGTCATACTGAAATACACAGAGTAGGCAGACATTAACATCTAAGGGAAGCTAGGTGGTGCTCTCGTATGGTGACACAGTGGATTGTGCAGTCAGATGGAACAGAGTAAATAATCGTTTTAACATCATAGATGTAGCCGGTGGTAATTTGTGGAATAGATACCGTCTGGAATGCGGTTTTAACCAATCAGCATTCAGTATTAGACCCACCCGTTGTATAATGTGGACCAATTGTCCAAAGCCTACCTGACCAAATAGCCTACCTGAGCAGATCATACCTGTCTAAAGCCTACCTTACAAAATCTAACCAAGGCTTGGATTCAATCAGATCGAGCATTGACCAGCCTTAACCAGCATTGGCCGACATCTGTATAACAGATGTTTTGGCGGTGTTGGAGGTAACAGCGGTATGAGCTGACATATCAGTGAGCGGCTGCTCTTGTGTGTCACAAACCACTTCCTTATTAACCCTACTGCATTAGAAGTTACAAACCACTTCCTTATGATTCCTACTGCGTTAGAAGTTACAAACCACTTCCTTATGATTCCTACTGCGTTAGAAGTTACAAACCACTTCCTTATGATCCCTACTGCGTTAGAAGTTACAAACCACTTCCTTATGATTCCTACTGCGTTAGAAGTTACAAACCACTTCCTTATGATCCCTACTGCATTAGAAGTTACAAACCACTCCCTTATGATTCCTACTGCGTTAGAAGTTACAAACCACTTCCTTACGATCCCTACTGCGTTAGAAGTTACAAACCACTCCCTTATGATCCCTACTGCGTTAGAAGTTACAAACCACTTCCTTATTAACCCTACTGCGTTAGAAGTTACAAACCACTTCCTTATTACCCTACTGCGTTAGAAGTTACAAACCACTCCCTTATTATCCCTACTGCGTTAGAAGTTACAAACCACTTCCTTATTAACCCTACTGCGTTAGAAGTTACAAACCACTCCCTTATGATTCCTACTGGGTTAGAAGTTACAAACCACTTCCTTATGATCCCTACTGCGTTAGAAGTTACAAACCACTTCCTTGTTAACCCTACTGTGTTACAAGTTACAAACCACTTCCTTATGAGCCCTACTGCATTAGAAGTTACAAACCACTTCCTTATGAGCCCTACTGGGTTGAAGTTACAAACCACTTCCTTATGATTCCTACTGCATTAGAAGTTACAAACCACTTCCTTATGATTCCTACTGCATTAGAAGTTACAAACCACTTCCTTATGAGCCCTACTGGGTTGAAGTTACAAACCACTCCCTTATGATTCCTACTGCATTAGAAGTTACAAACCACTTCCTTATGATCCCTACTGCGTTGAAGTTACAAACCACTCCCTTATGAGCCCTACTGCATTAGAAGTTACAAACCACTTCCTTATGATTCCTACTGGGTTAGAAGTTACAAACCACTTCCTTATCAACCCTACTGCGTTAGAAGTTACAAACCACTCCCTTATGATCCCTACTGCGTTAGACGTTACAAACCACTTCCTTATGATTCCTACTGCGTTAGAAGTTACAAACCACTCCCTCATTAACCCTACTGCGTTAGAAGTTACAAACCACTTCCTTATTAACGCTACTGCGTTAGAAGTTACAAACCACTTCCTTATGATTCCTACTGGGTTAGAAGTTACAAACCACTCCCTTATGATCCCTACTGCATTAGAAGTTACAAACCACTCCCTTATGATTCCTACTGGGTTAGAAGTTACAAACCACTTCCTTATTATCCCTACTGTGTTAGAAGTTACAAACCACTCCCTAATGATCCCTACTGCGTTAGAAGTTACAAACCACTTCCTTATTAACCCTACTGTGTTAGAAGTTACAAACCACTTCCTTATTATCCCTACTGTGTTAGAAGTTACAAACCACTCCCTAATGATCCCTACTGCGTTAGAAGTTACAAACCACTTCCTTATTAACCCTACTGCGTTAGAAGTTACAAACCACTCCCTTATGATTCCTACTGCGTTAGAAGTTACAAACCACTCCCTTATGATTCCTACTGCATTAGAAGTTACAAACAACTTCCTTATGATACCTACTGCATTAGAAGTTACAAACCACTCCCTTATGACCTACTGCATTAGAAGTTACAAACAACTTCCTTATGATCCCTACTGCATTAGAAGTTACAAACCACTCCCTTATGATTCCTACTGCATTAGAAGTTACAAACCACTTCCTTATTAACACTACTGTGTTAGAAGTTACAAACCACTCCCTAATGATCCCTACTGCGTTAGAAGTTACAAACCACTCCCTTATGATTCCTACTGGGTTAGAAGTTACAAACCACTTCCTTATTAACCCTACTGCATTAGAAGTTACAAACCACTTCCTTATGATTCCTACTGGGTTAGAAGTTACAAACCACTTCCTTATGATTCCTACTGGGTTAGAAGTTACCAACCACTCCCTTATGATTCCTACTGGGTTAGAAGTTACAAACCACTTCCTTATGATTCCTACTGCGTTAGAAGTTACAAACCACTTCCTTATGATCCCTACTGCATTAGAAGTTACAAACCACTCCCTTATGATTCCTACTGCGTTAGAAGTTACAAACCACTTCCTTATGATCCCTACTGCGTTAGAAGTTACAAACCACTTCCTTACGATCCCTACTGCGTTAGAAGTTACAAACCACTCCCTTATGATCCCTACTGCGTTAGAAGTTACAAACCACTTCCTTATTAACCCTACTGCGTTAGAAGTTACAAACCACTTCCTTATTAACCCTACTGCGTTAGAAGTTACAAACCACTCCCTTATTATCCCTACTGCGTTAGAAGTTACAAACCACTTCCTTATTAACCCTACTGCGTTAGAAGTTACAAACCACTCCCTTATGATTCCTACTGGGTTAGAAGTTACAAACCACTTCCTTATGATCCCTACTGCGTTAGAAGTTACAAACCACTTCCTTGTTAACCCTACTGTGTTACAAGTTACAAACCACTTCCTTATGAGCCCTACTGCATTAGAAGTTACAAACCACTTCCTTATGAGCCCTACTGGGTTGAAGTTACAAACCACTTCCTTATGATTCCTACTGCATTAGAAGTTACAAACCACTTCCTTATGATTCCTACTGCATTAGAAGTTACAAACCACTTCCTTATGAGCCCTACTGGGTTGAAGTTACAAACCACTCCCTTATGATTCCTACTGCATTAGAAGTTACAAACCACTTCCTTATTTACCCTACTGCGTTGAAGTTACAAACCACTTCCTTATGATTCCTACTGCATTAGAAGTTACAAACCACTCCCTTATGAGCCCTACTGCATTAGAAGTTACAAACCACTTCCTTATGATTCCTACTGGGTTAGAAGTTACAAACCACTTCCTTATCAACCCTACTGCGTTAGAAGTTACAAACCACTTCCTTACGATCCCTACTGCGTTAGACGTTACAAACCACTTCCTTATGATTCCTACTGCGTTAGAAGTTACAAACCACTCCCTCATTAACCCTACTGCGTTAGAAGTTACAAACCACTTCCTTATTAACGCTACTGCGTTAGAAGTTACAAACCACTTCCTTATGATTCCTACTGGGTTAGAAGTTACAAACCACTCCCTTATGATCCCTACTGCATTAGAAGTTACAAACCACTCCCTTATGATTCCTACTGGGTTAGAAGTTACAAACCACTTCCTTATTATCCCTACTGTGTTAGAAGTTACAAACCACTCCCTAATGATCCCTACTGCGTTAGAAGTTACAAACCACTTCCTTATTAACACTACTGTGTTAGAAGTTACAAACCACTTCCTTATTATCCCTACTGTGTTAGAAGTTACAAACCACTCCCTAATGATCCCTACTGCGTTAGAAGTTACAAACCACTTCCTTATTAACCCTACTGCGTTAGAAGTTACAAACCACTCCCTTATGATTCCTACTGCGTTAGAAGTTACAAACCACTCCCTTATGATACCTACTGCATTAGAAGTTACAAACCACTCCCTTATGACCTACTGCATTAGAAGTTACAAACAACTTCCTTATGATCCCTACTGCATTAGAAGTTACAAACCACTCCCTTATGATTCCTACTGCATTAGAAGTTACAAACCACTTCCTTATTAACACTACTGTGTTAGAAGTTACAAACCACTCCCTAATGATCCCTACTGCGTTAGAAGTTACAAACCACTCCCTTATGATTCCTACTGGGTTAGAAGTTACAAACCACTTCCTTATTAACCCTACTGCGTTAGAAGTTACAAACCACTCCCTTATGATTCCTACTGGGTTAGAAGTTACAAACCACTTCCTTATGATTCCTACTGGGTTAGAAGTTACCAACCACTCCCTTATGATTCCTACTGGGTTAGAAGTTACAAACCACTTCCTTATGATTCCTACTGGGTTAGAAGTTACAAACCACCTCCTAATGATCCCTACTGCGTTAGAAGTTACAAACCACTCCCTTATGATTCCTACTGGGTTAGAAGTTACAAACCACTCCCTAATGATCCCTACTGTGTTAGAAGTTACAAACCACTCCCTAATGATCCCTACTGCGTTAGAAGTTACAAACCACTTCCTTATTAACCCTACTGCTTTTGAAGTTACAAACCACTCCCTTATGATTCCTACAGCGTTAGAAGTTACAAACCACTCCCTTATGATCCCTACTGCATTAGAAGTTACAAACCACTTCCTTATGATCCCTACTGCATTAGAAGTTACAAACCACTTCCTTATTAACCCTACTGCGTTAGAAGTTACAAACCACTTCCTTATGATTCCTACTGCATTAGAAGTTACAAACCACTCCTTTATGATTCCTACTGGGTTAGAAGTTACAGACCACTTCCTTATTAACCCTACTGCGTTAGAAGTTACAAACCACTCCCTTATGATTCCTACTGCATTAGAAGTTACAAACCACTTCCTTATGATCTCTACTGCGTTAGAAGTTCAAAAACCGTCACTAGAAAGTGTAACCTCTATCAATGTTAGACATCATTATTAAGCTAATGCATGTTTTCATGTTAATTTGGATGGGGGGATTTATGCCTATCAATCTAATTTGAGTGTTTGAATTTGTAACGTGGTTGCATACACTTTTAACGCAGCTGCATGGAATTATAGTCAAGTGTGGTTTCACTGCATCCAACGGCACTGTCCTTGATAAGGTAACGCAGTGAGCCGCTTGTAGATTTCACAGCTCTAATGCTGTTCCACCTCCAACACCATTTTTTACATCAACATTTGAGTAATTTAGCAGACCTACAGTTAGACCGCCAAAACAACGCTATGCAGATGTCAATCTGATTGAATCTAGCCCTAAATGTTACCTGTCCGAAGTTGACAGCAGCATGGTGAGCAGAGGCAGTGAAGATGATGACAGTCAGGTACTCTGTGAGATCCTCACGTGTCTTCAGGGATTTGGGAAACTCTGCAGAAAAAGTTTCCATATAATCCAATTTAATGTTATTTGTCACATGCTTCATAAACAACAGGTGAATACCAACAGTGAAATAGTTACTTACGGGTCTTTTTGCAACAATGCAGAGTTAAATATAAAAAAAATATTGAAAATAGTGATATTGAATGAGTCCTTGTCATTTTATTTATTTATTTTTAATTTAAACTTTATTTAACTAGGCAAGTCAGTTAAGAACAAATTCTTATTTACAATGACAGCCTACAACGGACAAACCCAGACGACGCTGGGCCAATTGTGCGCCGCCCTATGGGACTCCCAATCACGGCCGGTTGTGATACAGCCTGGATTCGAAACAGGGTCTGTAGTGATGCCTCCAGCACTGAGATACAGTGCCTTAGACCGCTGCGCCACTCGGGAGCCATAGAGTGCAGTGGTCAGCCCTTGTTTAACGCCAAGTTAAGAAAAAGGCGCAACACAGGATGTTTAACAAGTTTTGGGGCGCAACACAGGATGTTTATTTTGACACTTGTTCCATCAGTGAGCCACTAACCAGTCCCTGACAGGGAGGCTATTGGCCAACTCAAAAGTTAAGTACATGTCTGTATACAAGGGTGTCTGCATAGCTAAATATCGATAATGTTACTGCGTGGTCAGCTACGTCTTTCAACACAATCCAGAGAAATAAGAAGTATGTATTTGTATTGCAGATAACTCAAATATTTTAAAGCAGGCTATGCCATTGTAGTGTTTGTTGGTTATTATGTGTTTGTACCCACCACAGCAATCAAGGTCCTGCATCCCAAAGCTGCAGACATCTTTAACGAACGCCTGGATCTCCTCATCCTTCTGTACTGTGTTGTCACTGTCGTAGTAGATACACACCACGTCCCACACAAAACTAGGGTCAAAAGAAAATGTAGGCTTAGGGTTAGAATAATAGCTAGGGTTAGGGCTGATCAATGATGTGGACATGAAGCTAGGTTTAGGGTTAGGGCTGATCAATGATGTGGACATGAAGCTAGGTTTAGGGTGAGGGCTGATCAATGATGTGGACATGAAGCTAGGTTTAGGGTGAGGGTTGATCAATGATATGGACATGAAGCTAGGTTTAGGGTGAGGGCTGATCAATGATGTGGACATGAAGCTAGGTTTAGGGTTAGGGCTGATCAATGATGTGGACATGAAGCTAGGTTTAGGGTGAGGGTTGATCAATGATGTGGACATGAAGCTAGGTTTAGGGTGAGGGTTGATCAATGATGTGGACATGAAGCTAGGTTTAGGGTGAGGGTTGATCAATGATGTGGACATGAAGCTAGGTTTAGGGTGAGGGTTGATCAATGATGTGGACATGAAGCTAGGTTTAGGGTGAGGGCTGATCAATGATGTGGACATGAAGCTAGGTTTAGGGTGAGGGTTGATCAATGATGTGGACATGAAGCTAGGTTTAGGGTGAGGGCTGATCAATGATGTGGACATGAAGCTAGGTTTGGTCCCGTGTGGCTCAGTTGGTAGAGCATGGCGCTTGCAACGCCAGGGTTGTGGGTTCATTCCCCACGGGGGACCAGGATGAATATGTATGAACTTTCCAATTTTGTAAGTCGCTCTGGATAAGAGCATCTGCTAAATGACTTAAATGTAAATGTTTAGGGTGAGGGTTGATCAATGATGTGGACATGAAGCCAGGTTTAGGGTGAGGGTTGATCAATGATGTGGACATGAAGCTAGGTTTAGGGTGAGGGTTGATCAATGATGTGGACATGAAGCTAGGTTTAGGGTGAGGGTTGATCAATGATGTGGACATGAAGATGGGTGAGGGTTGAGCCAGTGTATGGACATGAGCTAGGTTTAGGGTGAGGGTTGAGCCAGTGTGTGGACATGAAGCTAGGAAGAGGGTTGAGCCAGTGTGTGGACATGAAGCTAGGGTGAGGGTTAGCCACCGCCTTGCATCTCTTCCTGGTGATTGGTCTGGTCCCCCCCCCCCCCCCCCCCCACATACAACCCCATATGACCTCTGACCTCTTGGTGGCATCCCAGACCCTGTTCCCGTCATCTCTGTAGTAGTAGTAGGGTAGGTCCTCAGGGCTGTCCACCCCGCGCGCCTTAATGGCATCAGGGAAACACAGAGATCTGAAGGTCAGTAACCTCATGGCCTTCTGGATCATCTCAACATGACCTCCACCTCCTGTACCGTTGGCCTGAGGAGAGACGGACACATTAACTGTACCGTTGGCCTGAGGAGAGACAGACACATTAACTGTACCATTGGCCTGAGGAGAGACAGACACATTAACTGTACCATTGGCCTGAGGAGAGACAGACACATTAACTGTACCGTTGGCCTGAGGAGAGACAGACACATTAACTGTACCGTTGGTCTGGGGAGAGACAGACACATTAACTGTACCGTTGGTCTGGGGAGAGACAGACACATTAACTGTACCGTTGGCCTGGGGAGAGACAGACACATTAACTGTACCGTTGGCCTGGGGAGAGACAGACACATTAACTGTACCATTGGCCTGAGGAGAGACAGACACATAAACAGCACTGTTGATCTGGGGAGAGACAGACACATTAACTGTACTGTTGGCATGAGGAGAGACAGACACATTAACTGAATCTGTCTATGTCTCTGTCTCTCTCACTCTCACTCTCAAACACACACACGTTCTCACCTTATCGAAGATGCCAAACTCACAGATGAGTTGCTCTCTGGCCTTGGTGTTGATGGCAATGGTGAAACGAATGTGAGGAAGGAGCAACTAGAGTAGGACAGACCATCAGTCAGTCAACCAGTCGATCAATCAATCAGTAAATATATAACTAACCTATCAATGAATCAACTATTCAGTCACATTAGCAGGAACAAAACTCAAGCACAGACTGACGTGTAGTTGGTGTACCTTATATGCAGGGTGTACAGCAGGAAGCTGTCTGAACATGGCCACTCCAAACACCTCCGAGACCAGGTGAGTCCTCAGAAGGTGTGTGACTGTCTGGTGGATGTGGAAGTCAGAGGAGCGGACCCAGATCTTAGCTAGCATCCAGTCATACTGACCATCACTGGGCAGGAAGATAGGGTTGTCCTTGCCTGGAGTCTGACCCAGCTAGGAGACAGAAAGGAGGAGGAGGAGGAAGAGAGGGAGAATGAGGAGGGGGAGGATGAAGGGGAGGAAGAGAGAGAGGAAGAAAATGGCAGGAGGAGAGGAGAAGTATGTTTTACTAGATGGTGAAGAAACATGTGATGTAAGCGTATGGGTCGTTCCATCAATTCGGTGCCTTTCGAGAAGTGTAACGAACTTCTGACTTATTTTAACATTCTGTCATAAAGAGCACATGTTCAACTTGATAAAAAACACGTTTTCCCATCTCAAGAGGTAAAAACAAAAATTATCAGCATGTTAAATGTGCAACCAGAGGGAAAGAAAACTCTAGATCACCTTTACTCCACACACAGAGACACATATACATTTACATTTACATTTAAGTCATTTAGCAGACGCTCTTATATAAAACTCTAGATCACCTTTACTCCACACACAGAGACACATATAAAACTCTAGATCACCTTTACTCCACACACAGAGACACATACAAAACTCTAGATCACCTTTATTCCACACACAGAGACCCATACAAAACTCTAGATCACCTTTACTCCACACACAGAGACTCATACAAAACTCTAGATCACCTTTACTCCACACACAGAGACTCATACAAAACTCTAGATCACCTTTACTCCACACACAGAGACTCATACAAAACTCTAGAACACCTTTACTCCACACACAGAGACTCATACAAAACTCTAGATCACCTTTACTCCACACACAGAGACACATATAAAACTCTAGATCACCTTTACTCCACACAGAAACACATATAAAACTCTAGATCACCTTTACTCCACACACAGAGACTCATACAAAACTCTAGATCACCTTTACTCCACACACAGAGACTCATACAAAACTCTAGATCACCTTTACTCCACACACAGAGACTCATACAAAACTCTAGAACACCTTTACTCCACACACAGAGACTCATACAAAACTCTAGATCACCTTTACTCCACACACAGAGACACATATAAAACTCTAGATCACCTTTACTCCACACACAGAGACACATACAAAACTCTAGATCACCTTTACTCCACACACAGAAACACATACAAAACTCTAGATCACCTTTACTCCACACACAGAGACTCATACAAAACTCTAGATCACCTTTACTCCACACACAGAAACACATACAAAACTCTAGATCACCTCTACTCCACACACAAAGACACATACAAAACTCTAGATCACCTTTACTCCACACACAGGGATGTATACAAAGCTCTCCCTCGCCCTCCATTTGACAAATCTGACCATAATTCTATCCTCCTGATTCCTGCTTACAAGCAAAAATATAAGCAGGAATCACCAGTGACTCGGTCAATAAAAAGTGGTCAGATGAAGCAGATTTGTTATATTTTTTCACCTTTATTTAACCAGGTAGGCCAGTTGAGAACAAGTTCTCATTTACAACTGTGACCTGGCCAAGATAAAGCAAAGCAGTGCGACACAAACAACAACACAGAGTTACACATGGAATAAACAAACGTACAGTCAATAACACAAAAGAAAAAGTCTACATACAGTGTGTGCAAATGGCGTGAGGAGGTAAGGCAATAAATAGACCATAGTAGATGCTAAGCTACAGGACTGTTTTGCTAGCACAGACTGGAATATGTTCCGGGACTCTTCCTATGGCATTGAGGAGTACACCACACCAGTCATTGACTTCATCAATAAGTGCATCGATGACGTCGTCCTCACAGTGACCGTATGTACATACCCCAACCAGAAGCCATGGATTACAGGCAACATCCGCACTGAGCTAAAGGCTAGAGCTGCCGCTTTCAAGGAGCGAGACTCTAACCCAGAAGCTTATAAGAAATCCCGCTATGCCCTCCGACGATCCATCAAACAGGCAAAGCGTCAATACAGGACTAAGATCGAATCGTACTACACCGGCTCCGATGCTCGTTTGACGTGGCAAGGCTTGCAAACCATTACAGACTACAAAGGGAAGCACAGCCGAGAGCTGCCCTGTGATACGAGTGTACCAGACGAGCTAAACTACTTCTATGCTCGCTTCGAGACAAATAACACTGAAACATCCATGAGAACACCAGCTTTTCCGGACCACTGTGTGATCACGCTCTCCACAGCCAATGTGGGTAGACCTTTAAACAGGTCAACATTCACAAGGTCGCAGGGCCAGACGGATTACCAGGACGTGTGCTCCGGGCATGCGCTGACCAACTGGCAAGTCTCTTCACTGACATTTTCAACCTCTCCCTATCCGAGTCTGTAATACCAACATGTTTTAAGCAGACCACAATAGACCCTGTGCCCAAGAACACAACACTTAGGTAACCTGCCTAAATGACTACCGACCCGTAGCACTCACGTCTGTAGCCATTAAGTGTTTTGAAAGGCTGGTCATGGCTCATATCAACACCATTATCCCAGAAACCCTAGATCCACTCCAATTTGCATACCGCCCAAACAGATCCACAGATGAGGAAATCTCTATTGCACTCCACACTGCCCTTTCCCACCTGGACAAAAGGAACACCTATGTGAGAATGCTATTCATTGACTACAGCTCAACATTCAATATCATAGTGCCCTCAAAGCTCATCAACAAACTAAGGACCCTGAGACTAAACACCTCCCTCTGCAACTGGATCCTGGACTTCTTAACGGGCCGCCCCCAGGTGGTAAGGGTAGGTAACAACACATCCGCCACGCTGATCCTCAACACAGGGTCCCCTCAGGGGTGCGTGCTCAGTCACCTCCTGTACTCCCTGTTCACTCATGACTGCACAGCCAGGCACGACTCCAACACCATCATTAAGTTTCCAGATGACACAACAGTGGTAGACCTGATCACCGACAACGATGAGACCTGATCATGTGGTGCAAGGACAAAAACTTTTCCCTCAACCTGGTTAAGACAAAGGAGATGATTGTGGACTACAGGAAAAGGAGGACCGAGCACACCCCCATTCTCATCGACGAAGCTGTAGTGGAGCAGGTTGAAAGCTTCAAGTTCCTTGGCGTCCACATCACCAGCAAACTAACATGGATCAAGCACACCAAGACAGTCGTGAAGAGGGCACGACAAAACCTATTCCCCCTCAAGAGACTGAAAAGATTTGGCATGGGTCCTCAGATCCTCAAACGGTTTTACAGCTGCACCATCGAGAGCATCCTGACGGGTTGCATCACTGCCTGGTACAGAGGGTAGTGCGTATGCGTATGGCCCAGTACATCACCGGGCGTATGGCCCAGTACATCACCGGGCCCAAGCTTCCTGTCATCCAGGACCTCTATACCAGGCGGTGTCAGAGGGAGGCCCTAAAAATTGTCAAAGACTCCAGCCACCCTAGTCATAGACTGTTCTCTCTGCTACCACACGGCAAGCGGCACCGGAGCGCCAAGTCTAGGTCCAAGATGCTTCTAAACAGCTTCTACCCCCAAGCCAATCACTATTCACATTAAATAACTAATAATCTTCAGAAATGACTATCAAAGCAACAAAATAACTAGGGCTTTACAATGATGGTGAAACTTTGATAACTTTTGGGATTAAGTTGGTTAAAATCTTCCTAGAAGTGATAAAGGGTTGACAGAGGGACACTTTAGCAAGCCTTTATTCACTTTTTTATACATTTTTATGCAATATTTGTGCACAGTTTCTACTTAAGATATCAAAGGGATGCAAAAGCCACTAATTTTGTGGAACGACCCTTATAACAATTGACAAAAGGACTTAAACTTTACACTAGTATGACACAAACAGTTGTTCAGCTGAGCTATTTGGCTAATGGCTAGGGTTAACACTAGCCAACGGCTCCCTAGTATTTTTCTAAGCACACAGAGTAGCCTACCTGTATGGCCAGAGGCAGGATCTTGCGCTGGCTGTTGTTGTACAGCAGACAGATGGGAGCAGCCAGGTACTGTAGAGTACAGGGGTCTGTACTGTTGGGACTGATGTCTTCCATCAACTCATAGTCTGCTAGGTAGATGTTACCAGCCTGCAAACAACACGTAATACAAGGGGTGAATGTCTTAGAATTATCCTTTTTTGTGTGTATGTCTTTTGTCACAGGTACAGTGAGTGGATGTGATGTGTGCATGCATGTGTATATGCTTGCACAACTGCGTGCAGGTGACATGTGACATGTCAAGAATTAGGAATTAGAATAATTTAATAGGATCTCTATGGGTTCAGTCTCTACCTTGATCTCCTCCTCCAGAGTCATCTCTCTCTCCAGACAGTCTGCCACCATGTTGTGTGTAACGGGGAACTTCTCTGGCAGCTTGGTGCACTTCTGAATCATCACTGGGTTACAGCCGTTCAGGTACTGGTATCCAAACATAAAGTCCTCTTGCCAGTGCTCCATCACATACTCTAGGATAGGAATAGGGTGAGGAGAGGAGAGGAGAGGAGAGGAGAGGAGAGGAGAGGAGAGGAGAGGAGAGGAGAGGAGAGGAGAGGAGAGGAGAGGAGGGGAGAGGAGGGGAGGGGAGGGGAGGGGAGGGGAGGGGAGAAAAGGAGAAAAGGAGAAAAGGAGAGGAGAAGAGAGGAAGAGAGGAGAAGAGGAGAAGAGGAGAGGAGGAGAGGAGGAGAGGAGAAGAGAGAAGGAGAGTGGAGGAGGAGAGGAGAGGAGAAGTATGATTGCAGAAACAGCTAGTATAGTGCCGGTCTTACATAAGGTCTTACAACGTCTGACAAACCACAACCACGAGACTTACGACATGAAAAAAACAACTTTTGTCTGAAAGATACTTTTCTATGGAGAAAACAGTGACCACATTCTATGGAGAAAACAGAGACCACACACCTGAGATGGTGTTTTTGATCCTGACGAAGATCCGCTCAAAGTCAGCAAAGTCATTCCAGGAGGACTGGAACATGTGCATGAACTGGTTCACACACAGGTTCTCTATCCTGGGGAGGAAAGGACAACTGGTTCACACACAGGTTCTCTATCCTGGGGAGGAAAGGACAACTGGTTCACACACAGGTTCTCTATCCTGGGGAGGAAAGGACAACTGGTTCACACACAAGTTCTCTATCCTGGGGAGGAAAGGACAACATCATCTAGCTGCAGGAGATTTATGATTCCTGATCCACCCTCCTGACTGACCTCTGCGATACCATGTAGAGAAACAAAATGTCATCTCGGGAGATCAGGATGGTCAAGCGAAGCTAAGATTTATGTTGAGTTATTTTCTTCCAATTTCAATGTGATCAACAAACAAGACAATTCAGGAGTTGATGATGTATGTACACATTCTTTACACACTTATCCACCTTATATTAGAACGTTAGCAGCGTTGGTTGTTAGGGATTAATGTATGGATAAAGTTACTGCTTCCCTTCCTTGTTATGATTCGCGCACATATGTGTGCAGTACTTTGGCAACAACATTTGGGATACCGAGAATGCTGCTACTCACCTCCTGGTGAGTAATGTTTACTAGTCATTGATACATTGGTACTATCAATGTAGGTCAGTCATCATGCTTTGAATGTAATCCTACCCATCACCAGTCTGGTAAAGCTACATCAAGCATTGTGCAATGTCTTAATAGCACAACGTACTGCATGTAGTCCTTTGTACCCTGTGCTCTCTGCAGATAAGCAAATTCAGCTGCACAAATAATTCATCTGCACAAATAATTCAGCTGCACAAATAATTCAGCTGCACAAATAATTCATCTGCACAAATAATTCATCTGCACAAATAAATCAGCTGCACAAATAATTCCGTTGTTCAAACAAGCCACAGCAACACAGTTAGTCATGATGACACCAACACTTCTCAGGACTATAAATACACGGGCGGGCGGGTACACCCGATACACCAGCCACTTCCCCTAGTTCCTCATCACGCCTTTGAGTGGACCAAACATTAAGGACAACTTCCTAATATTGAGTTGCACCCCCCCCCCCCCCCCCCCCCTGTCAATCACCGTATTCTTATCCGCAGAAACAACAGCCTTTGTTTCTCAAATGACTGCCTCGCCTGGTTCACCAACTACTTCTCTGATAGAGTTCAGTGTGTCAAATCAGAGGGCCTGTTGTCTGGACCTCTGGCAGTCTCTATGGGGGTGCCACAGGGTTCAATTCTCGGGCCGACTGTTTTCTCTGTATATATCAACGATATCGCTCTTGCTGCGGGTGATTCCCTGATCCACCTCTACGCAGACGACACCATTCTGAATACATCTGGCCCTTCTTTGGACACTGTGTTAACTAACCTCCAAACGAGCTTCAATGCCTTACAACACTCCTTCCGTGACCTCCAACTGCTCTTAAACGCTAGTAAAACCAAATGCATGCTTTTCAACCGCTCGCTACCCGCACCCACCCGCCCGACTAGCATCACTACTCTGGACGGTTCTGACTTTAATATGTGGACAACTACAAATACTTAGGTGTCTGGCTAGACTGTAAACTCTCCTTCCAGACTCATATTAAACATCTCCAATCCAAAATTAAATCTAAAATCTGCTTCCTATTTCGCAACAAAGCCTCCTTCACTCACGCCGCCAAACATACCCTCGTAAAACTGACTATCCTACCGATCCTCAACTTCAGCGATGTCATTTACAAAATAAACTGGATGAAGTCTATCACAGTGCCATCCGTTTTGTTACCAAAGCCCCTTCAAATCAAATCAAATCAAATCAAATCAAATCAAATCAAATTTTATTAGTCACATACACATGGTTAGCAGATGTTAATGCGAGTGTAGCGAAATGCTTGTGCTTCTAGTTCCGACAATGCAGTAATAACCAACAGTAATCTAACCTAACAATTCCACACTACTACCTTACACACACACACAAGTGTAAGGGATAAAGAATATGTACATAAAGATATATGGATGAGTGGTGGTACAGAACGGCATGGCAGATGCAGTAGATGGTATAGAGTACGGTATATACATATGAGATGAGTACTGTAGGGTATGTAAACATAAAGTGGCATAGTTTAAAGTGGCTAGTGGTACATGTATTGCATAAAGATGGCAAGATGCAGTAGATGATATAGAGTACAGTATATATACATATGAGATGGGTAATGTAGGGTATGTAAACATTGTATTAAGTGGCATTGCTTAAAGTGGCTAGTGGTACATTTTTACATAATTTCCATCAATTCCCATTTTTAAAGTGGCTGGAGTTGAGTCAGTATGTTGGCAGCGGCCGCTAAATGTTAGTGGTGGCTGTTTAACAGTCTGATGGCCTTGAGATAGAAGCTGTTTTTCAGTCTCTCGGTCCCTGCTTTGATGCACCTGTACTGACCTCGCCTTCTGGATGATAGCGGGGTGAACAGGCAGTGGCTTGGGTGGTTGTTGTCCTTGATGATCTTTATGGCCTTCCTGTGACATCGGGTGGTGTAGGTGTCCTGGAGGGCAGGTAGTTTGCCCCTGGTGATGCGTTCTGCAGACCTCACTACCCTCTGGAGAGCCTTACGGTTGTGGGCGGAGCAGTTGCCGTACCAGGCGGTGATACAGCCCGACAGGATGCTCTCGATTGTGCATCTGTAGAAGTTTGTGAGTGCTTTTGGTGACAAGCCGAATTTCTTCAGCCTCCTGAGGTTGAAGAGGCGCTGCTGCGCCTTCTTCACAACGCTGTCTGTGTGGGTGGACCAGTTCAGTTTGTCCGTGATGTGTACACCGAGGAACTTAAAACTTTCCACCTTCTCCACTACTGACCCGTCGATGTGGATAGGGGGGTGCTCCCTCTGCTGTTTCCTGAAGTCCACAATCATCTCCTTTGTTTTGTTGACGTTGAGTATGAGGTTATTTTCCTGACACCACACTCCGAGGGCCCTCACCTCCTCCCTGTAGGCCGTCTCGTCGTTGTTGGTGATCAAGCCTACCACTGTAGTGTCATCCGCAAACTTGATGATTGAGTTGGAGGCGTGCATGGCCACGCAGTCGTGGGTGAACAGGGAGTACAGGAGAGGGCTCAGAACGCACCCTTGTGGGGCCCCAGTGTTGAGGATCAGCGGGGTGGAGATGTTGTTACCTACCCTCACCACCTGGGGGCGGCCCGTCAGGAAGTCCAGGACCCAGTTGCACAGGGCGGGGTCGAGACCCAGGGTCTCGAGCTTGATGACGAGTTTGGAGGGTACTATGGTGTTAAATGCTGAGCTGTAATCGATGAACAGCATTCTCACATGGGTATTCCTCTTGTCCAGATGGGTTAGGGCAGTGTGCAGTGTGGTTGCGATTGCGTCGTCTGTGGACCTATTGGGTCGGTAAGCAAATTGGAGTGGGTCTAGGGTGTCCGGTAGGGTGGAGGTGATATGGTCCTTGACTAGTCTCTCAAAGCACTTCATGATGACGGAAGTGAGTGCTACGGGGCGGTAGTCGTTTAGCTCAGTTACCTTAGCTTTCTTGGGAACAGGAACAATGGTGGCCCTCTTGAAGCATGTGGGAACAGCAGACTGGGATAAGGATTGATTGAATATGTCCGTAAACACACCAGCCAGCTGGTCTGCGCATGCTCTGAGGACGCGGCTGGGAATGCCGTCTGGGCCTGCAGCCTTGCGAGGGTTAACACGTTTAAATGTTTTACTCACCTCGGCTGCAGTGAAGGAGAGCCCGCAGGTTTTGGTAGGGGGCCGTGTCAGTGGCACTGTATTGTCCTCAAAGCGGGCAAAAAAGTTGTTTAGCCTGTCTGGGAGCAAGACATCCTGGTCCTCGACGGGGCTGGTTTTCTTTTTGTAATCCGTGATTGACTGTAGACCCTGCCACATACCTCTTGTGTCTGAGCTGTTGAATTTCGACTCGATTTTGTCTCTGTACTGAGACTTGGCCTGTTTGATTGCCTTGCGGAGAGAATAGCTACACTGTTTGTATTCGGTCATGCTTCCGGTCACCTTGCCCTGGTTAAAAGCAGTGGTTCGCGCTTTCAGTTTCACGCGAATGCTGCCGTCAATCCACGGTTTCTGGTTTGGGAATGTTTTTATCGTTGCTGTGGGTACGACATCGTCAATGCACTTCCTAATGAACTCGCTCACCGAATCAGCATATTCGTCAATATTGTTGTTGGACGCGATGCGGAACATATTCCAATCTGCGTGATCGAAGCAGTCTTGAAGCGTGGATTCAGATTGGTCGGACCAGCGTTGAACAGACCTGAGCGCGGGAGCTTGTTGTTTGAGTTTTTGTTTGTAGGCTGGAATCAACAAAATGGAGTCGTGGTCAGCTTTTCCGAAAGGGGGGCGGGGGAGGGCCTTATAAGCGTCGCGGAAATTAGTGTAACAATGGTCTAGTGTTTTTCCAGCCCTGGTAGCACAATCGATATGCTGATAGAATTTAGGGAGTTTTGTTTTTAGATTAGCCTTGTTAAAATCCCCAGCTACGATGAATGCAGCCTCAGGGTGTGTGGTTTCCAGTTTACAAAGAGTCAGATAAAGTTCGTTCAGGGCCATCGATGTGTCTGCTTGGGGGGGAATGTATACGGCTGTGATTATGATTGACGAGAATTCCCTTGGTAGATAATGCGGTCGACATTTGATTGTGAGGAGTTCTAGATCAGGTGAACAGAACGACTTGAGTTCTTGTGTGTTGTTATGATGATCACACCACTTCTCGTTAATCATAAGGCATACCCCCCCGCCCCTCTTCTTACCGGAAAGATGTTTGTTTCTGTCGGCGCGATGCATGGAGAAACCAGCTGGCTGCACCGACTCCGTTAGCGTCCCTTGAGTTAGCCATGTTTCCGTGAAGCAGAGCACGTTGCAATCCCTGATGTCTCTCTGGAATGCTACCCGTGCTCGGATTTCATCAACCTTATTGTCAAGAGACTGGACATTGGCGAGTAGTATGCTAGGGAGTGGAGCGCGATGTGCCCGTCTCCGAAGCCTGACCACGAGACCGCCACGTTTTCCCCTTTTTCGGCGTCGCACAGGGTCGCCGGCTGGGATCAGATCCATTGTATTGTGTGGAAGGCAAGACACTGGATCCGTTTCGGGAAAGTCATATTCCTGGTAGGAACGATGATGAGTTGACGTTAATCGTATATTCAGTAGTTCCTCCCGACTGTATGTAATGAAACCTAAGATTACCCGGGGTACCGATGTAAGAAATAACACGTAAAAAAACAAAATACTGCATATTTTCCAAGGAACGCGAAGCGAGGCAGCCATCTCTTTCCGGCGCCGGAAGTTCCACCCACCTTATACCACCCACCACCGCGACCTGTATGCTCTAGTCAGCTGGCCCTCGCTACATATTCGTCGCCAGACCCACTGGCTCCAGGTCATCTATAAGTCTATGCTAGGTAAAGCTCCGCCTTATCTCAGCTCACTGGTCACGATAACAACACCCACCCGTAGCACGTGCTCCAGCAGGTATATTTCACTGGTCATCCCCAAAGCCAACACCTCTTTGGCCGCCTTTCCTTCCAGTTCTCTGCTGCCAATGACTGAAACGAATTCCAAAAATCACTGAAGCTGGAGACTTATATTTCCCTCACTAACTTTAAACATCAGCTATCTGAGCAGCTAACCGATCGCTGCAGCTGTACATAGCGGATCTGTAAATAGCCCACCCAATCTACCTGCCTAGTCCCCATATTGTTTTTATATACTTTTCTGCTCTTTTGCACATCAGTATTTCTCCTTGCACATCATCATCTGCTCATCTATCACTCCAGTGTTAATTTGCTAAATTGTAATTACTCCGCTACTATGGTCTATTTATTGCCTTACCTCCTTACTCCATTTGAACACACTGTATATAGACTTTCTTTTTTTCTATTGTGTTATTGACTACGCTTGTTTATTCCATGTGTAACTCTGTGTTGTTGTTTGTGTCGCACTGCTTTGCTTTATCTTGGCCAAGTCGCAGTTGTAAATGAGAACTTGTTCTCAACTAGCCTACCTGGTTAAATAAAGATTAAATCAAAAAAATGAATAAAAAAATTGAAACAATATGTGTTTGTGTTTAGGTCTGGTGATGTGTAGGATACATGCAAATTTCCATGGTTACTCATACATTAACTCTCCTGTTCCACAGGCTTTCATACAGAGCTTTTAAACAGGTTACCTTTTAGTCACATTTACATACTACTCACAACCCACCTACTGAGCCAACAGTGGATTTCTGTTTCCCATTTAGCCTTTATTCAAACCAAGAAGTCCCTTTGAGAACATTAAAAAACCCATTCTGAGGAACACCTGACTAGATAACCTCACTATCCTGGACAACCTGACATTTAGAGCATAAGTGTCAATGCAATAAAAAAATACTGCCCCTAAAAAACAGAAAATTCCCTATTATGACAAGCATGGGTCTTCTACATGGACATCTCCACATTGGAAAGAGGCCTGCTGTAGGTTTAGCACTGTAGAGAGTACAAATTAAACCATGTGTAAATCTCCACATTGGAAAGAGGCCTGCACTGTAGAGAGTACAAATTAAACCAAGTGTAAATCTCCACATTGGAAAGAGGCCTGTAGGTTTAGCACTGTAGAGAGTACAAATTAAACCCAGTGTAAATCTCCACATTGGAAAGACTAGGTCTACTGTAGGTTTAGCACTGTAGAGAGTACAAATTGAACTGAGTATAAATCTCCACATTGGAAAGAGACCTCATGAAGGTTTAGCACTGTATAGAGTACAAATTAAACCGAGTGTAAATCTCCACATTGGAAAGAGGCCTACTGTAAGTTTTTGAAATGTAATTTCAACTGGTGTAGACTTTACCATGAAATGCTTGCTTTACGAGCCCTTCCCAACAATGCAGTTAAAACATTTTATAAAATAGTAACACAAGAGGAATAAAATAAAATACACAAGAATGGAGCTATATACAGGGAGTACCAGTACCAGATCAATGTGGAGCTATATACAGGAAGTACCAGTACCAGATCAATGTGGAGCTATATACAGGGAGTACCAGTACCAGATCAATGTGGAGCTATATACAGGAAGTACCAGTACCAGATCAATGTGGAGCTATATACAGGGAGTACCAGTACCAGATCAATGTGGAGCTATATACAGGAAGTACCAGTACCAGATCAATGTGGAGCTATATACAGGGAGAACCAGTACCAGATCAATGTGGAGCTATATACAGGAAGTACCAGTACCAGATCAATGTGGAGCTATATACAGGAAGTACCAGATCAATGTGGAGCTATATACAGGAAGTACCAGATCAATGTGGAGCTATAAACAGAGAGTACCAGTCCAGATCAATGTGGAGATATATACAGGGAGTACCAGTACCAGATCAATGTGGAGCTATAAACAGGAAGTACCAGTACCAGATCAATGTGGAGATATATACAGGGACTACCAGTACCAGATCAATGTGGAGCTATATACAGGGAGTACCAGTACCAGATCAATGTGGAGATATATACAGGGACTATCAGTACCAGATCAATGTGGAGCTATATACAGGGAGTACCAGTACAAGATCAATGTGGAGCTATATACAGGAAGTACCAGTACCAGATCAATGTGGAGCTATAAACAGGGAGTATCAGTACCAGATCAATGTGGAGATATATACAGGGAGTACCAGATCAATGTGGAGCTATAAACAGGAAGCACCAGTACCAGATCAATGTGGAGCTATAAACAGGGAGTATCAGTACCAGATCAATGTGGAGATATATACAGGGAGTACCAGATCAATGTGGAGCTATAAACAGGAAGTACCAGTACCAGATCAATGTGGAGCTATAAACAGAGAGTACCAGTACCAGATCAATGTGGAGCTATATACAGGAAGTACCAGTACCAGATCAATGTGGAGCTATATACATGGAGTATCAGTACCAGATCAATGTGGAGCTATATACAGGAAGTACCAGTACCAGATCAATGTGGAGATATATACAGGAAGTACCAGTACCAGATCAATGTGGAGCTATAAACAGAGAGTACCAGTACCAGATCAATGTGGAGCTATATACAGGAAGTACCAGTACCAGATCAATGTGGAACTATAAACAGAGAGTACCAGTACCAGATCAATGTGGAGCTATATACAGGAAGTACCAGTACCAGATCAATGTGGAGCTATATACATGGAGTATCAGTACCAGATCAATGTGGAGCTATATACAGGGAGTACCAGTACCAGATCAATGTGGAGATATATACAGGGAGTACCAGTACCAGATCAATGTGGATCTATATACAGGAAGTACCAGTACCAGATCAATGTGGAGCTATATACAGGGAGTACCAGTACCAGATCAATGTGGAGCTATAAACAGGGAGTATCAGTACCAGATCAATGTGGAGCTATATACAGGGAGTACCAGTACAAGATCAATGTGGAGCTATAAACAGGAAGTATCAGTACCAGATCAATGTGGAGCTATATACAGGGAGTACCAGTACAAGATCAATGTGCAGAGGTAAGAAGTATTTGAGGTAGACATGTACATGAAGGCAGGGTAAAGTGACTAGGCATCAGGATAGTTAATAATAAGGTATTTGAGTAGACATGTACATGAAGGCAGGGTAAAGTGACTAGGCATCAGGATAGATTATAATAAGGTATTTGAGGTAGATATGTACATGAAGGTAGGGTAAAGTGACTAGGTATCAGGATAGATAATAATAAGGTATTTGAGTAGACATGTACATAAAGGCAGGGTAAAGTGACTAGGCATCAGGATAGATAATAATAAGGTATTTGAGTAGACATGTACATGAAGGCAGGGTAAAGTGACTAGGTATCAGGATAGATAATAATAAGGTATTTGAGGTAGATATATACATGAAGGCAGGGTAAAGTAACTAGGCATCAGGATAGATAATAATAAGGTATTTGAGTAGACATGTACATGAAGGCAGGGTAAAGTGACTAGGCATCAGGATAGATAATAATAAGGTATTTGAGTAGACATGTACATGAAGGCAGGGTAAAGTGACTAGGCATCAGGATAGATAATAATAAGGTATTTGAGTAGACATGTACATGAAGGCAGGGTAAAGTGACTAGGTATCAGGATAGATAATAATAAGGTATTTGAGGTAGATATGTACATGAAGGCAGGGTAAAGTGACTAGGTATCAGGATAGATAATAATAAGAGTAAAATAAAGAACAGTAAAGTGATGAGTGTAAAAGTGATGAGGGGAAACAGTGATGAGTGTAAAAGTGATGAGTGTAAAAGTGATGAGGGGAAACAGTGATGAGTGTAAAAGTGATGAGTGTAAAAGTGATGAGGGGAAACAGTGATGAGTGTAAAAGTGATGAGTGTACAAGTGATGAGGGGAAACAGTGATGAGGAGAAACGGTGATGAGTGTACAAGTGATGAGGGGAAACAGTGGTGAGTGTAAAAGTGATGAGTGTACAAGTGATGAGGAGAAACAGTGATGAGGGGAAACAGTTATGAGGGGAAACAGTGGTAGCAGGGGTTGAACCTGTAACCCTGTAATGATAGGACAATGGTTACAGAGTTTAGTATGGATGCAGTACTTACGCCTTACTGTAGTTAAGAATGAAGTCCACTCCTTTCTCGCTGTCAAACTGGATGTCTCTGGGAAGCTCCTTGTGTGTGTTGGCATCTATACTCATAGGAAACCCAGGCTGCCACTCACTCCATCTATACACAGCAGGACATCACAGAATCACTAGCAGGTTCAGCAGCACTACTGAATTAGGACTACACTACGTAACACTGTGCGCAGATCTTTTACTGTTAGGCTACACTTTATAAAGTCAGTGCATTGGAAACTAGAAAACATTGACTAGTTCAATACATTGAATACATGTATTTGATTAACGCATCTTGGTATATTATCAGTATGTTACAATTGTGATGTAGATGTGTGCGACACCATAAACCCAGCTCTTGCCTGTAGGTTTTCCGTCTGCTCTCCAGCTCTTTACGTCGGTGCTGCTTCTCCAGTCTGGTCTTGTCGTCCTTTGGCAACCGTGCTTAAAAAAAAGTGAAAACCCGTAATGAAGATGTTTCTGGATTGACTTGTGTTCCTTAACATAAGGAGAGGAGACAGTTTATTGACAGACAGACAGACAGACAGACAGACAGACAGACAGACAGACAGACAGACAGCAGACAGACAGACAGACAGACAGACAGACAGACAGACAGACAGACAGACAGACAGACAGACAGACAGACAGACAGACAGACAGACAGACAGACAGACAGACAGACAGACAGACAAACCGAGAGACAGACAAAGAGACAGACTAACACACTGATAGACAGACAAAGAGAGACAGACCGATAGACAGACAGACTGACAAAGAGAGAGACAAACCGACAGACAGACCGGCAGACAGACAGATGTGACCGACCGACAGACACACAGGTACCTCTGCCATCCCTAAGGACCACCTCCTTGTCGTCCACCAGCCAGTGGAAGCAGGGGTACTCTACGTAGTCTCCAGAGGGAGTCTTCACTGTGATGTACTTACAGTACCAGTCATCATGAACCCAGTACTTATTCTTCTCTATCTTCACTAGCTCCATCTCTCCCAGGTTCTCCCCCACCGTCACATCATACGAGTCCACCTGAGGACGGACAACCAGGTTTAGAGCGATTGAGCTTGCTCTCATCCTGTGTAGAGTAAACATAATGGGCTAATTCCCGGACCCAGATTCAGCCTAACCTGAGGACGGACAATAGTCATTACCAGGTTGTCACTGTTACGGAAAGCAATTTTTTTCAATGAATGACTTACACTGAACAAGGTTTATTGTGTTTGTTGGGATCCCCATAGTTGTTAATTTTGCACCAGGTACTCTTTCTGGGGTCCAGATACAACAGTCAGAAAGAGACAGCATGAGGTTGATACGAGCTCATGAGTCACTGATGGTTAGTGCAATAGAGGAAGTATACAGCCGATGCATCTGAACTAAAGAGTACAACTGCATCTAGGGAACAAGACTCAGACACTGGTGAAGCTTTTAATGCCAGAATGAGTTGACAATTTTGATCAGATAGGGAAGCTTTTTATTGAACTTCAATGTGGTGTTCATGGGCCATGAGGTCACGAGCAGGTCACTCATCAGCTATTGGCTGTAGAAGACGCCTTATGTTGTTATTTTGCTTCATTAGAGTGAAAGAGCAGAGAATTGAATGTAGTAATCTGATTCCGTTAGACCACCCTCATACACAGTAACAGCGATGGTGGTGATGGCGCCTCCAGGACTCACTCTGCCCCGGAGCGTAACCCTTTTATCTAGTACTGTACTGTGTAGTGGTAAAGGCAAGTTTCTACAGGACAATCAATGTAAAGAGATTTGAGCGCCTTAAAAAATGCATTATATAATCGAATCCATTGTATTTCCAGGTGACAACCAGGTAAATAGCACTGTGTAAATGGAACGAATCACAGTAAAGTCTCTTTACTTCATCTCTATGGATTACTCCCCTTGACTCATATTGGAACACAATTTCAGGCACAATTTATTTAAGAGAATAGAGCTCATCAAGTTTATGTGTAACCTCACTGACTGACTGAGTGGTTCCTCTTTTCTCAGCTTGCAGTGTGAACCTGGTGACAGATGTTCTTACAGGGCTGGGCTTGATCCTGCAACAGATCTGTGGCAGATCTTACACTGGGGAACAGTAAAATAAAAAAATTATGCTGAAACAGGAAAGGGCCTTCCCCATACTGTTGCCACAAAGTTGGAAGCACATAATTGTCTAGAATGTCCTTGAGTATAAACAGTTGTCGGAAGTTTACATTCACTTAGGTTGGAGTCATTAAAACTAGTTTTTCAACCACTCCACATATTTCTTGTTAACAAACTATAGTTTTGGCAAGTCGGTTAGGACATCTACTGTGCATGACACAAGTAATTTTTCCAACAATTGCTTACAGACAGATTATTTCACTTATAATTCACTGTATCACAATTCCAGTGGGTCAGAAGTTTACATACACTAAGTTGACTGTGCCTTTAAACAGCTTGGAAAATTCCAGAAAATTATGTCATGGCTTTAGAAGCTTCTGATAAGCTAATTGACATCATTTGAGTCAATTGGAGGTGTACCTGTGGATGTATTTCAAGGCCTACCTTCAAACCCAGTGCCTCTTTGCTTGGCATCACGGCAAAATCAAAAGAAATCAGCCAAGACATCAGAAAAAAAATTGTAGACCTCCACAAGTCTGGGTCATCCTTGGGAGCAATTTCCAAACATACCACGTTCATCTGTACAAACTATAGTATGCAGTATAAACACCATGGGACCATGCAGCCGTCATACCGCTCAGGAAGGAGACGCGTTCTGTCTCCTAGAGATGAACGTACTTTGGTGCGAAAAGTGCAAATCAATCCCAGAACAACAGCAAAGGACCTTGTGAAGATGCTGGAGGAAACAGGTACAAAAGTATCTATATTCATAGTAAAACGAGTCTTATATCGACATAACCTGAAAGGCCGCTCAGCAAGGAAGAAACCACTGCTCCGAAACCGCCATGAAAAAGACAGACTACGGTTTGCAACTGCACATGGGGAAAAAGATCGTACTTTTTGGAGAAATGTCCTCGTCTGATGAAACAAAAATATAACTGTTTGGCCATAATGACCATCGTTATGTTTGGAGGAAAAATGGAGAGGCTTGCAAGCCGAAGAACACCATCCCAACTGTGAAGCACGGGGGTGGCAGCATCATGTTGTGGGGGTGATTTGCTGCAGGAGGGACTGGTGCACTTCACAAAATAGATGGTATCATGAGGTAGGAAAAGTATGTGGATATATTGAAGCAACATCTCAAGACATCAGTCAGGAAGTTAAAGATTGGTCGCAAATGGGTCTTCCAAATGGACAATGACCCAAGCATACTTCCAAAGTTGTGGCAAAAAGGCTTAAGGACAACAAAGTCAAGGTATTGGAGTGGACATCACAAAGCCCTGACCTCAATCCCATAGAACATTTTTGGGCAGAACTGAAAAGGCGTGTGTGAGCAAGGAGGCCTACAAACCTGACTCAGTTACACCAGCTTATTGTGGGAAGCTTGTGGAAGGCTACCCGAAACATTGACCCAAGTTAAACAATTTAAAGTCAATGCTAAACTTCTGAACCACTGAGAATTTGATGAAAGAAATAAAAGCTGAAATAAATTATTCTCTCTACTATTATTCTGACATTTCACATTCTTAAAATAAAGTGGTGATCCTAACTGACCTAAGACAGGGAATTGTTACTAGGATTAAATGCCAGAAATTGTGGCAAAAACTGAGTTTAAATGTATTTGGCTAAGGTGTATGTAAACTTCCGACATCAATTGTATATACATATATATATATATATATATATATATATATATATATATATATATATATATATATATATATATAAATATACAGTATATCTTTTTTATTGGTAAGGGGACCAGTTATTAGCATTGCTCCAGTTATGGTGCAAAATGCACTTTGCAGTGCCTGGTTACACTACAATACTGATAAAAATGACATGGAATGATATATAAATATAAGTATGTCCAAATGGCATGTCAAATGTTACTGTTAATGTACATTGATTTCAGTGAATTTTCCCCGACAGGGGCCTTGTGAGGGCTTCCAGAGGTAGATGTTTTGTGATCCAACACATGCACTACATGACCAAAAGTATGTGGACACCAGGACGTCAAACATCTCTTTCCAAAATCATGGGCATTAATATGGAGTTGGTCCTGCCTTTGCTGCTATAACAGCCTCCACTCTTCTGGGAAGACTTTCCACTAGATGTTGGAACTACGGGGACCTGCTTCCATTTACCCACAAGAGCATTAGTGAGGTTGGGCACTGATGTTGGGCGATTAGGCCTGGCTCGCAGTCGGCGTTCCAATTCATCCAAAAAGTTTGATGGGGTTGAGATCAGGGCTCTGTGTAGGCCAGTCTAGTGCTTCCACACCGATCTCAACAAACACATTTTTTGTACTTTTACCCAATTGGTAGTTACAGTCTTGTCCCATCGCTGCAAAGGCAAAGGTTGAGAGCCATGCGTCCCCCGAAACACGACGCTGCCAAGCCGCACTGCTTCTTGACACACTGCTCGCTTAACCCAGAAGCACCAACGTGTCGGAGGAAACACCATCCAGATGGCAGGCGCCCGGCCTGCCACAAGGAGTTGCTAGAGCACAATAAGACAAGGAAATCCCGGCCGGCCAAATCTTCCCCTAGCCCGGTCGACGCTGGGCCAATTGTGCGCCACCTCATGGGCTTCCCGGTCACGGCCAGCTGTGACACAGACTGGGATCGAACCCGGTAGTGACGCCTCAAGCACTATGATGCAGTGGCTTACAGCTCTGCGCCAATCGGGAGGTCCACTACAAACCATTTATGTATGAACCGTGAATTGCGCATGGGGGCATTGTCATACTGAAACAGGAAAGGGCCTTCCCCAAACTGTTGCCACAACGTTGGAAGCACAGAATTGTCTAGAATATCATTGTATGCTGTAGAGTTAAGATTTCCCTTCACTGGAACTAAAGGGCCTAGCCCGAAGCATGACAAAAAGCCCCAGACCATTATTCCTCCTCCACCAAACTTTACAGTTGGCACTGTGCATTGGGGCAGGTAGGGTTCTCATGGCATCCACGAGATTCATCACTCCAGAGAATGTTTCCACTGCTCTAGAGTCCAATGGAGGCGAGCTTTACACGACTCTAGCCGACTCTTGGCATTGCACATGGTGATCTTAGGCTTGTGTGCGGGTGCTCGGTCATGGAAACCCATTTCATGAAGCTCCTGACAAACATTTCTTGTGCTGACGTTGCTTCCAGAGGCAGTTTGGATCTTGGTAGAGAGTATTGCAACCGAGGACAGACGATTGTAATGCGCTGCAGCACTCTGCGGTCCCGTTCTGTGAGCTTGTGTGGCCTACCACTTCGCGGCTGAGCCGTTGTTGCACCTGGACGTTTCCACTTCACAATAACAGCACTTACAGTTGACCGGGGCAGCTCTACAAGGGCACAAATTTGACGAAAAGACTTGTTGGAAAGGTGGTATCCTATGACGGTGCCACGTTGAAAGTCACTGAGCTCTTCAGTAATGCCATTCTACTGCAAATGTTTGTCTATGGAAATTGCATGGCTGTGTGCTCGAATTTATACACCTGTCAGCAATGGGTGTGGTTGAAATAGCCGAATCCACTAATTTGAAGGGGTGTCCACATACTTTTGAATATATAGTGTATGTAATTGTCTACACAACTAGTAACCAGTCATCCTAAAGAGCACAATCAATTCCTTTCTTTTGAAGTTTAGTCTTCAGGACAAATACAGAAACAAACATCTTTCTGGTAAGAAGAGGGGCGGGGGGGTATGCCTTATGATTAACGAGACGTGGTGTGATCATCATAACAACACACAGGAACTCAAGTCATTCTGTTCACCTGATCTAGAACTCCTCACAATCAAATGTCGACCGCATTATCTACCAAGGGAATTCTCTTCAATCACAATCACAGCCGTATATATTCCCCCCCAAGCAGACACATCGATGGCCCTGAACGAACTTTATCTGACTCTTTGTAAACTGTAAACCACACACCCTGAGGCTGCATTCATCGTAGCTGGGGATTTTAACAAGGCTAATCTAAAAACAAAACTCCCTAAATTCTATCAGCATATCGATTGTGCTACCAGGGCTGGAAAAACCCTAGATCATTGTTATACTAATTTCCGCGACGCATATAAGGCCCTCCCCCGCCCCCCTTTCGGAAAAGCTGACCACGACTCCATTTTGTTGATTCCAGCCTACAAACAGAAACTAAAACAACAAGCTCCCGCGCTCAGGTCTGTTCAACGCTGGTCCGACCAATCTGAATCCACGCTTCAAGACTGCTTCGATCACGCGGATTGGAATATGTTCCGCATTGCGTCCAACAACAATATTGACGAATATGCTGATTCGGTGAGCGAGTTCATTAGGAAGTGCATTGACGATGTCGTACCCACAGCAACGATTAAAACATTCCCAAACCAGAAACCGTGGATTGACGGCAGCATTCGCGTGAAACTGAAAGCGCGAACCACTGCTTTTAACCAGGGCAAGGTGACCGGAAGCATGACCGAATACAAACAGTGTAGCTATTCTCTCCGCAAGGCAATCAAACAGGCTAAGTCCCAGTACAGAGACAAAATCGAGTCGCAATTCAACAGCTCAGACACAAGAGGTATGTGGCAGGGTCTACAGTCAATCACGGATTACAAAAAGAAAACCAGCCCCGTCGCGGACCAGGATGTCTTGCTCCCAGACAGGCTAAACAACTTTTTTGCCCGCTTTGAGGACAATACAGTGCCACTGACACGGCCCCCTACCAAAACCTGCGGGCTCTCCTTCACTGCAGCCGAGGTGAGTAAAACATTTAAACGTGTTAACCCTCGCAAGGCTGCAGGCCCAGACGGCATTCCCAGCCGCGTCCTCAGAGCATGCGCAGACCAGCTGGCTGGTGTGTTTACGGACATATTCAATCAAGCCTTATCCCAGTCTGCTGTTCCCACATGCTTCAAGAGGGCCACCATTGTTCCTGTTCCCAAGAAAGCTAAGGTAACTGAGCTAAACGACTACCGCCCCGTAGCACTCACTTCCGTCATCATGAAGTGCTTTGAGAGACTAGTCAAGGACCATATCACCTCCACCCTACCGGACACCCTAGACCCACTCCAATTTGCTTGCCGACCCAATAGGTCCACAGACGACGCAATCGCAACCACACTGCACACTGCCCTAACCCATCTGGACAAGAGGAATACCCATGTGAGAATGCTGTTCATCGATTACATTTAACACCATAGTACCCTCCAAACTCGTCATCAAGCTCGAGACCCTGGGTCTCGACCCCGCCCTGTGCAACTGGGTCCTGGACTTCCTGACGGGCCGCCCCCAGGTGGTGAGGGTAGGTAACAACATCTCCACCCCGCTGATCCTCAACACTGGGGCCCCACAAGGGTGCGTTCTGAGCCCTCTCCTGTACTCCCTGTTCACCCACGACTGCGTGGCCATGCACGCCTCCAACTCAATCATCAAGTTTGCGGATGACACTACAGTGGTAGGCTTGATTACCAACAACGACGAGACGGCCTACAGGGAGGAGGTGAGGGCCCTCGGAGTGTGGTGTCAGGAAAATAACCTCACACTCAACGTCAACAAAACAAAGGAGATGATTGTGGACTTCAGGAAACAGCAGAGGGAGCACCCCCCTATCCACATCGACGGGTCAGTAGTGGAGAAGGTGGAAAGTTTTAAGTTCCTCGGTGTACACATCACGGACAAACTGAATTGGTCCACCCACACAGACAGCGTTGTGAAGAAGGCGCAGCAGCGCCTCTTCAACCTCAGGAGGCTGAAGAAATTCGGCTTGTCACCAAAAGCACTCACAAACTTCTACAGATGCACAATCGAGAGCATCCTGTCGGGCTGTATCACCGCCTGGTACGGCAACTGCTCCGCCCACAACCGTAAGGCTCTCCAGAGGGTAGTGAGGTCTGCAGAACGCATCACCGGGGGCAAACTACCTGCCCTCCAGGACACCTACACCACCCGATGTCACAGGAAGGCCATAAAGATCATCAAGGACAACAACCACCCAAGCCACTGCCTGTTCACCCCGCTATCATCCAGAAGGCGAGGTCAGTACAGGTGCATCAAAGCAGGGACCGAGAGACTGAAAAACAGCTTCTATCTCAAGGCCATCAGACTGTTAAACAGCCACCACTAACATTTAGCGGCCGCTGCCAACATACTGACTCAACTCCAGCCACTTTAAAAATGGGAATTGATGGAAATTATGTAAAAATGTACCACTAGCCACTTTAAACAATGCCACTTAATATAATGTTTACATACCCTACATTACCCATCTCATATGTATATACTGTACTCTATATCATCTACTGCATCTTGCCATCTTTATGTAATACATGTACCACTAGCCACTTTAAACTATGCCACTTTATGTTTACATACCCTACAGTACTCATCTCATATGTATATACCGTACTCTATACCATCTACTGCATCTTGCCATGCCGTTCTGTACCACCACTCATTCATATATCTTTATGTACATATTCTTTATCCCTTTACACTTGTGTGTGTGTATAAGGTAGTAGTTGTGGAATTGTTAGGTTAGATTACTTGTTGGTTATTACTGCATTGTCGGAACTAGAAGCACAAGCATTTCGCTACACTCGCATTAACATCTGCTAACCATGTGTATGTGACTAATAAAATTTGATTTGATTTGATTTGATTTGATTTGATTTGAAATACCAGAGGAAGCTTTCTACTAAGTAAATCTCCAGTCTCAAGTCTGATGAAGGTACAATATTTCCAATAATTGTCATTAACAAGGTCAACTCTGTCTTTCAAGTAATGCACACACTGTGAAACCTTCAATCTCACTCTAACACGAACTCCGGACAGTGAGCCCGACAGACAAAACCCTAACCACACAAGCCACTGTAACTCAACTCACCGCCCCTCTCTCAAAGTCATTGTAGAGTGGTTTGTCCAGTAAAGTCCTCTCACTGCAGCCCTCTGTTCCCACCAGGGTGATGTATATGTAGTCATCAGTCCCTGCAAACCACTGGCTCCCTGTAGCCACCGTCACTGTGTAGGATGGCATGGTGGTAAACACACACAGGATAGACAGGAGATATCCACTGGTTAACTCTGCAGGCAGATATGATCACCTACTACAAGTGTGTTGGATGTTCACTTTGAGAGAGTCTGGACCAAATTAAAGTTCCCCTTTCTGCTCATGAATATACGTAGACCTTCCTCCCTCTCGCTCTCGCTCTCGCTCTCGCTCTCTCTCTCTCTCTCTCTCTCTCTCTCTCTCTCTCTCTCTCTCTCTCTCTCTCTCTCTCTCTCTCTCTCTCTCTCTCTCTCTCTCTCTCTCTCTCTCTCTCTCTCTCTCTCATAAACATCCCCTAATGTACTGACACCACACATGCAATGTAAAAGCATTTAAACAACTAGGGCTGGTGTACTGTTTGACCCCACCCCTGTATCATGCCTGAAGATCATCTTCTATTCACATTCTCTCAAATCTCCCTCTTACCCTCTCTCCCTTCTCTCTCTCCCCCTCTCTCTCTCTCTCTTACCCTCTCTCCTTCTCTCTCCCCCCTTCTCTCTCTCTCTCCCTCCCCCCTTATCTCTCTCCCTCTCTCCCCCTCCCCTCTCTCTCCCCCTTCTCTCTCTCCCTTCTCTCTGTCTCTCTCCCTCTCTCTCTCTCTCCCTACCCTCCCCTCCTCTCTCTCTCATTCTCTCTCTCTCTCTCTCCCTCTCCCCTTCTCTCCTCTCCTCTCTCTCTCTCTCTCTCTCCCTCTCCCCTTCTCTCCTCTCCTATTCTCTCTCAATTCAATAACTGCTTTGTTGCCATGAATTGGTTGCCACTGTTGCCAAATAAATGTATATGAAGAATTACACATGAACAATATGTTTGAGCAACAATAATATGTATCAACAAATACAATTACACAGAAATGAATACACAAAACAATTTAGTAATTAAATCAACAAGTGCTCGCGTGTATAACATCCTGGGAGCTAATGTCTCTCTTCTATTGTGATAGGTCATGACATAACCTACTGTCTCTATGTTTTCTCCACCCAAAAATGATGATTTTCTCCTCAACAGGTAGTTCAAGAAATCCTGCAATTTGAAGAAAGAATTGCAGGATTTCTTGAACTACCTGTTGAGGAGAAAATCGGCATTAAATACCTCTGGTTGAGTCATACAGTGGGGCAAAAAAGTATTTAGTCAGCCACCAATTGTGCAAGTTCTCCCACTTAAAAAGATGAGAGAGGCCTGTAAATTTCATCATAGGTACACTTGGGTCTGACTATGACAGACAAAATGAGAAAAAAAATCCAGAAAATCACATTGTAGGATTTTTAATGAATTTATTTGCAAGTTATGGTGGAAAATAAGTATTTGGTCACCAACAAACAAGCAAGATTTCTGGCTCTCACAGACCTGTAACTTCTTCTTTAAGAGGCTCCTCTGTCCTCCACTCGTTACCTGTATTAATGGCACCTGTTTGAACTTGTTATCAGTATAAAAGACACCTGTCCACAACCTCAAACAGTCACACTCCAAACTCCACTATGGCCAAGACCAAAGAGCTGTCAAAGGACACCAGAAACAAAATTGTAGACCTGCACCAGGCTGGGAATACTGAATCTGCAATAGGTAAGCAGCTTGGTTTGAAGAAATCAACTGTGGGAGCAATTATTAGGAAATGGAAGACATACAAGACCACTGATAATCTCCCTCGATCTGGGGCGCCACGCAAGATCTCACCCCGTGGGGTCAAAATTATCACAAGAACGGTGAGCAAAAATCCCAGAACCACACGGGGGGACCTAGTGAATGACCTGCAGAGAGCTGGGACCAAAGTAACAAAGCCTACCATCAGTAACACACTACGCCGCCAGACTCAATCCTGCAGTGCAGACATGTCCCCTGCTTAAGCCAGTACATGTCCAGGCCCGTCTGAAGTTTGCTGGAGAGCATTTGGATGATCCAGAAGAAGATTGGGAGAATGTCATATGGTCAGATGAAACCAAAAAAGAACTTTTTGGTAAAAACTCAACTCGTCGTGTTTGGAGGACAAAGAATGCTGAGTTGCATCCAAAGAACACCATACCTACTGTGAAGCATGGGGGTGGAAACATCATGCTTTGGGGCTGTTTTTCTGCAAAGGGACCAGGACGACTGATCCGTGTAAAGGAAAGAATGAATGGGGCCATGTATCGTGAGAAAATCTTTGGAGGGAGTTGAAAGTCCGTGTTGCCCAGCAACAGCCCCAAAACATCACTGCTCTAGAGGAGATCTGCATGGAGGAATGGGCCAAAATACCAGCAACAGCGTGTGAAAACCTTGTGAAGACTTACAGAAAACGTTTGACCTCTGTCATTGCCAACAAAGGGTATATAACAAAGTATTGAGATAAACTTTTGTTATTGACCAAATACTTATTTTCATTTTGTCTGTCATAGTTGAAGTGTACCTATGATGAAAATTACAGGCCTCTCTCATCTTTTTAAGTGGGAGAACTTGCACAATTGGTGGCTGACTAAATACTTTTTTGCCCCACTGTATGTGGAGCAGTAGAGTAGGAAGTGCTGCTCATTCTCTAGTTCACCTGACCCACAGTGTTTACATAGTCTTTCTCTAGTTCACCTGACACACAGTGCTTACATAGTCTTTCTCTAAGTTACCTGACACACAGTGTTTACATAGTCTTTCTCTAGTTCACCTGACCCACAGTGTTTACATAGTCTTTCTCTAGTTCACCTGACACACAGTGCTTACATAGTCTTTCTCTAAGTTACCTGACACACAGTGTTTACATAGTCTTTCTCTAGTTCACCTGACACACAGTGTTTACATAGTCTTTCTCTAGTTCACCTGACACACAGTGTTTACATAGTCTTTCTCTAGTTCACCTGACCCACAGTGTTTACATAGTCTTTCTCTAGTTCACCTGACCCACAGTGTTTACATAGTCTTTCTCTAGTTCACCTGACCCAGTGTTTACATAGTCTTTCTCTAGTTCACCTGACCCAGTGTTTACATAGTCTTTCTCTAAGTTACCTGGCCCACAGTGTTTACATAGTCTTTCTCTAGTTCACCTGGCCCACAGTGTTTACATAGTCTTTCTCTAGTTCACCTGGCCCACAGTGTTTACATAGTCTTTCTCTAGTTCACCTGACCCACAGTGTTTACATAGTCTTTCACTAGTTCACCTGACCCACAGTGTTTACATAGTCTTTCTCTAGTTCACCTGACCCAGTGTTTACATAGTCTTTCTCTAGTTCACCTGACCCACAGTGTTTACATAGTCTTTCTCTAGTTCACCTGACCCACAGTGTTTACATAGTCTTTCTCTAGTTCACCTGACCCAGTGTTTACATAGTCTTTCTCTAGTTCACCTGACCCACAGTGTTTACATTGTCTTTCTCTAGTTCACCTTACCCACAGTGTTTACATAGTCTTTCTCTAGTTCACCTTACCCACAGTGTTTACATAGTCGTTCTCTAGTTCACCTGACCCACAGTGTTTACATAGTCGTTCTCTAGTTCACCTGACCCACAGTGTTTACATAGTCGTTCTCTAGTTCACCTGACCCACAGTGTTTACATAGTCGTTCTCTAGTTCACCTGACCCACAGTGTTTACATAGTCTTTCTCTAGTTCACCTGACCCACAGTGTTTACATAGTCTTTCTCTAAGT
>NC_092117.1:29230215-29244527 GCF_045679555.1 Salvelinus alpinus
GAATAGGTTTTGCCGTGCCCTCTTCACAACTGTCTTGGTGTGCTTGGACCGTGATAATTTGTTGGTGATGTGGACGCCAAGGAACTTGAAGCTTTCAACCTGTTCCACTACAGCCCCGTCGATGAGAATGGGGGCGTGCTCGGTCCTCCTTTTCCTGTAGTCCACAATCATCTCCCTTTGTCATGAGTGAACAGGGAGTACAGGAGTGGACTGAGCACGCACCGCTGAGGGGCCCCCGTGTTGAGGATCAGCGTGGCGGATGTGTTGTTACCTACCCTTACCACCTGGGGGCGGCCCGTCAGGAAGTCCAGGATCCAGTTGCAGAGGGAGGTGTTTAGCTTAGTGCTTTAGCTTAGCTTAGAGCTTTGAGGGCACTATGGTGTTGACTGCTGAGCTGTAGTCAATGAATAGCATTCTCACATAGGTGTTCCTTTTGTTCAGGTGTGAAAGGGCGGTGTGGAGTGCAACATAAATTGTATCATCTGTGGATCTGTTGGGGCGGTATGCAAATTGGAGTGGGCCTAGGGTTTCTGGGATAATGGTGTTGATGTGAGCCATGACCAGCCTTTCAAAGCACTTCATGGCTACAGATGTGAGTGCTACGGGTCGGTAGTCATTTAGGCAGATTACCTTAGTGCTCTTGGGCACAGGGACTATGGTGGTCTACTTGAAACATGTTGTTATTACAGACTCATACAAGGAGAGGTTGAACATGTCAGTGAAGACACTTGCCAGTTGGTCAGCGCATGCTCAGGGGTACACGTCCTGGTAATCCGTCAGGCCTTGCGGCCTTGTGAATGTTGACCTGTTTAAAGGTTTTACTCACATCGGCTGCGGAGAGCGTGATCACACAGTCGTCCGGAACAGCTGATGCTCTCATGCATGTTTCAGTGTTATTTTGCTTGTCTGGTAGGCTCGTGTCACTAGGTAGGTCTCAGTGGAATCATGTAGCACACATGGAATCATGTAGTAACCAACATTTTTTTAAATCAAAATATATTTTATATTTGAGATTCTTCAAATAGCCACCCTTTGCCTTGATGACAGCTTTGCACACTTTTGGCATTCGCTCAATCAGCTTCATGAGGTAGTCACCTGGAATGCATTTCAATTAACAGGTGTGCCTTGTTAAAAGTTCATTTGTGGAATTTCTTTCCTTCTTAATGCGTTTGAGCCAATCAGTTGTATTGTGACAAGGTAGGTGTGGTATATAGAAGATAGCCCCATTTGGTAAAAGACCAAGTCCATACTATGGCAAGAACAGCTCAAATAAGCAAAGAGAAAAAACAACAATCCATCATTACTTTAAGACATGGTCAGTCAATACAGAACATTTCAAGAACTTTAAACGTTTCTTCAAGTGCAGTCGCAAAAACCATCAAGCGCTATGATGAAACTGGCTCTCATGAGGACTACCTCAGGAATGTAAGACCCAGAGTTACCTCTGCTGCAGAGGATAAGTTAATTCGAGTTACCAGCCTCAGAAATTGCAGCCCAAATAAATGCTTCACAGAGTTCAAGTAACAGACACATCTCAACATCAACTGTTCAACTGTGATTCAGGCCTTCATGGTTGAATTGCTGAAAGAAACCACTAGTAAAGGACACCAATAAGAAGAATAGACTTGCTTGGGCCAAGAAATATGAGCATTGGACATTAGACCGGTGTAAATTTGTCCTTTGGTCTGGATTCCAAATTGGAGATTTTTGGTTCCAACCGCCGTGTCTTTGTGAGACGATGTGGGTGAACGGATGATCTCCACATGTTGTATTTCCCACGTAAAGCATGGAGGAGGTGTTATGGTGTGGGGGGTGACACTTTGCTGGTGACACTGTCTGTGATTTATTTAGAATTCAAGGCACACTTAACCAGCATGGCTACCACAGCATTCTGCAGCGATACGACGTTACATCTGGTCTCAATAGTCTAAAGTCACTTTTCCCAATCTGCTTTCCTTCAGCTGCACTGAACGAGCTGTTTAGGTAAACACTACTTCCTGGTAGGCAGCTTCCATACTGCTTTCAGCTATCCTGTGTTTTCAGATCAGTGCAGATGAAGGGGAGGAAATGGAGAGGATTTTGTTTTAGTGGACAATTTAAAATACATAAATGTACACCCGGCAACAGATACATACCATTAACTGTCAACGATATAAACACAAAGTTGAAAGACTTGCTTCCATTGTGGTCCTCTTGAGGAGAGGAAGCCACTTTTTTTCTTACTATTGAGATGCACCCTCGAACTTCCACAAAGGCCAAGAAACACAGGACTTACATGTATGTTACAGGGCTATAAAAAAGATGAGGCCATACTCTCTTTGGAGCACTGATGCTCTGTCCCAATGCACATCTCTCCTATGGGAATGTTTACCACTGTCCCAATGCACATCTCTCCTATGGGAATGTTTACCACTGTCCCAATGCACATCTCTCCTATGGGAATGTTTACCACTGTCCCAATGCACATCTCTCCTATGGGAATGTTTACCACTGTCCCAATGCACATCTCTCCTATGGGAATGTTTACCACTGTCCCAATGCACATCTCTCCTATGGGAATGTTTACCACTGTCCCAATGCACATCTCTCCTATGGGAATGTTTACCAATGATTTCTCCCAGCCCACCCATGGCACAGTAGCTAAGCCCTTAGCCTTCACCTCTTAAGTCAATCTCATTGATGCTCAGACTTTATTCTCTATGGTCTTTTGTATAAGATTTGTTCTTTTGGCGCTAGGAAACTTTATGCAATCGTTTTTTATTTAACCTTTATTTAACTAGGCAAGTTGGTAAAGGACAAATTCTTATTTACAATGACGGCCTACCCCGGCCAAACCTGGACAACGCTGGGCCAATTTTTGCACTACCCTATGGGACTCCCAATCACAGCCGGATGTGATACAGCCTGGATTCGAACCAGGGACTGTAGTGACGCCTCTTGCACTGAGATGCAGTGCCTTAGACCGCTGCGCCACTCAAGAGCCGTGTTTAGTTGACTGAAACCAGGGTTATGTTCAGCAGTGTAAAAGGGGGAGAAAACATTTTGTCAAATGCAAATGACAGATTGAGGTAGCATCTCCTTTTCTGTTTCAAAGCGTTTCATCCCATTGAGGTGCCTGCTGAATGCGACCTTGTTGAAACAGTTCTGTGAATCCTATCATGGGTTTAAGACATGATTGTCTCAGTTAATGTATGTACTTAGGGTGGGATTGGTTGCATTGATAAGTGGAGCACCTGAGATGTCTGTATTGAAGGTATTAATGTGTTTATTCTGTAGACCTAAACTATGCTTTTGAAACGCTACGGGCCAAAGTCCTTAAGATCTACGCTTGTAACTCAAATGTTCATGTAAATCTTCATTTACATCATTACTTGGTTCAGGGTTAGCGCCAATTCCATTTCAATTCAGCCAATTCAGGAAGTGAACTGAAATCCCAATTCTAATTATCCTCATTGAAAAGCAATGACAAGAATTGGAATTTATATGTCGGTTTACCTGCTGAATTGAAAAGGAATTGAGCCAAACCTTGTCAGAATTCAGGCCTAAAGGGAACATATCAACTCATTGCTGCTCAATATATCCTGACAGTAGTCTATACATGACCTATCCTAGCCTGGTTAAAACAGACTAAATAAACACTGCTCACCTTACCGTATGGACAATGGTGAGTACAGCGTTATGTCTTGTGTAACCAGGCTAGAACTACCCCGTCTTCAGATCCGTTTATTTATGATCAATGTTTAATGATGATATTCTAATAATATATCAGGGAAGGAATGGTTTTGTCTGAAAGAGAAAGAATTTGCTGGAAACTACTGAACAATTATTTATTTTTTTAACCAATATTTTTTTTAATTTATACATCAATTCTTGTCAGTTTCTTGTTCTGATTTTATAAATGATAAAAGATCAGAATTGCGCTAAAATGTTGTCTTTTATTGAGTCAATTTAAAGGCTGTTATTTCTCATACAGAACTTAGGATTTGGTTGGTGTAGTTTACTCATCATGTAAGAAATGTATTGTTATCTTAACAAATAGGTTACATAAATATATCCTTTCAATATGTAGGCTAAACCTGTTATTATGGTTCAGTCTCCACTCCAGTTTCCTTAGAAGGACTGCTGTGGGTGTTGGGGTCCTGCCCTGTGCTTTACACACAACTGTCTGTAACTTTGAGATTAGATTGCTGCATAACAGTAAACCAGACATTATTTTTGCTTCTCCATTCCTATGTGGCTTGAGGTAGAAGCTGCCTTTTAACTGAACTAGGATCAGCTTACCCTCCTCTAGTGTCTCTTGACAAACGGGTTGCTTCCCTTAATGTGCCATTTGTTCAGGCTTAACACATAATTGAACCTCAGTTTGGCATAGAGGAACTAGGTCAATGCCTTATCCGCTGGTTGCTCACATCACATCCCCCGGACACAAAATAGTAGCTAGCAAGATGGATATCACTGAGGTTATTTTTAATGAGTCCATTTCACAAGTGACTAGTTTGCTTCAACTGCCTTCATTAAAACCACTGCAAAGGTTTCGCCTGCAAACTTTTGGTTTAGAATCATGACCGTCTGTTGGGAGAGTTGAAGAGGACCCTCCCAGGAACAATTTTATTTCCCTTTTTTAAAGTTACCAAAGTAGTCTGTCTTTAATCCCAGACCCTATTCACTGCTTTTGCCTAGGGTATGGTTTTACGAGACTACCATCTGCCAATCCAATCAACACAAGACTTTAGATGACTTTCTAGGGCAGGGGTTCTCAAACTTTTTCACTCAAGCCCCCCTTCCAGCATTGGGGAACATCTCGCTCGAACGAACACTGTTTATGACACAAACTGTTCACACTCCTCTTGTTGCTGGAGAGAACATTTAGCATATTTAAGGTTTATTTCCTGCAATTCTACACATTTTGTCATGTCTGTGTCTTCATGTGATATTTGAATGACTCAAACATTACAACAAACTCTATGGGTTAAAAAACCAAGCAAAGAAAACGTTAGCTGATATGGGCTAGTTGATCTGGACATTTCTGTTATAAATAGCTCTCTAAGATATGCAATAACTGACATGACAAGAGGAATACTGATGATGCACTTCCCAATTTCGAAATTGCACCTTATGCATTCTACTCAAGCATAAGTTGAAAGCCGGACTGAGTTTTTGGAAGCTGGCCCGAGTGCCCCCCCCCCCTCCCCAGACCAAACCACATTACAGTCCTGCTTCACTATGGAACTATATTAGTACATCATTCTGTACCCTGCAGTGAAATAGTTGGAATCCATATTTGCATATATTTTCTTGATACCAGGCTACACTGCCCACTGTTGTCTGATGTCACCTCGTGATTTGACTGGTAAATATGTGTAGCCTATTAATGGATGGCTAGAGAGCTACGCTCTACCTTTCTGAGTATTCACTGTAGATGAAAACATGTTCAATTGCTTTCATTAGCTTATTTTCTCACTGCCCAAGTTTAAGACAAGGGTTTAGCATTTCCAAGAACAAATCCAAGAGCTATATTTTCAAGAATCAAATTTCTTTACTTTTGGCTTCAGGAGAAACATAAGAAATAATATTTCCGATAACCTTTTTTGAGGAATAGCAACTTTGCTTAACTTTCTCCATAAGTCTATAGTTAAGGGAAAAATTGCAGTTAAGACATTTCTTAAGGTTTTGTGAATCTAGGCCCTGCTCTCAACCCTTCTGAGTATTCATTGTCTCTGCTCCCTTGAACCCTGTTTCCCCTCCTGTATTAAACCTAGCCTGGTCTTCAATCTGCTGTCTCCTATGGTAATATTGTATTGGCAAGACGACACAATCAGTTCTGGGACCAGGCTATGTTAGATTTGGAACTCCCTAAAAACACGCCACTTCGATACAGCTACGACTTCTCGTAGCAGGTTAGGAGATTTAACTTAAGGTTAGGAAAAGGACTAGGGTTAGCGAAAATTCTACGAAAGTAATTTGTATCGAAGTGCCGTGTTTTTAGGGAGGCCCTATTAGACCCGTTTCCTTGAATCGTTTTGAAACACAGCGGCATTTCCTTGAACACTGTTTCCCTCCTCCTACAGTATATACTGTATAACATATTACTAAATGGCCTATACCCATCTACCCCCATTAGTATTGGTACATTGGGAGCATTAGGAAAATAAACCCTGTCAAGTGTAAGTACTGATATTTGATCATTTGTTTGTATATTGACCTGGGAATTTTCTATTGGAACCCCAGTGGTCGTGAGTGTGTTGGATTGTGTGGGTGCATCCACAGAATAGTGAGCTGACCTATACAGGTCTACACTGCTCAATGATTTGGAAACCAAATAATGTAATGTAAAGAAACCAACGTGACAGTGATGTTTTCATCAAACAAAAGAAGTAGGCACTTCGATGGGGAGAGGAAGTGGATAGGTTTGTTATCTTATGTCTAAAACTTTTTTAGCTTTCTGAAGCTTTGATAAGTACGTACTCGCAGAGTCCTCTTTGTCCTGGGTAGGGCATAATGTCGCAACAATCTTCTGCCACTGGAGTCTGTCTTTGGCCACAGCTTGATTATATACAGTGGGGAGAACAAGTATTTGATACACTGCCGATTTTGCAGGTTTTCCTACTTCAAAGCATGTAGAGGTCTGTAATTTTTATCATAGGTACACTTCAACTGTGAGAGAAAATCCAGAAAATCACATTGTATGATTTTTAAGTAATTAATTAGCATTTTATTGCATGACATAAGTATTTGATCACCTACCAACCAGTAAGAATTCCGGCTCTCACAGACCTGTTAGTTTTTCTTTAAGAAGCCCTCCTGTTCTCCACTCATTACCTGTATTAACTGCACCTGTTTGAACTCGTTACCTGTATAAATGACACCTGTCCACACACTCAATCAAACAGACTCCAACCTCTCCACAATGGCCAAGACCAGAGAGCTGTGTAAGGACATCAGGGCTAAATTGTAGACCTGCACAAGGCTGGGATGAGCTACAGGACAATAGGCAAGCAGCTTGGTGAGAAGGCAACAGCTGTTGGCGCAATTATTAGAAAATGGAAGAAGTTCAAGATGACGGTCAATCACCCTCGGTCTGGGGCTCCATGCAAGATCTCACCTCGTGGGGCATCAATGATCATGAGGAAGGTGAGGGATCAGCCCAGAACTACACGGCAGGACCTGGTCAATGACCTGAAGAGAGCTGGGACCACAGTCTCAAAGAAAACCATTAGTAACACACTACGCCATCATGGATTAAAATCCTGCAGCGCACGCAAGGTCCCCCTGCTCAAGCCAGCGCATGTCCAGGCCCGTCTGAAGTTTGCCAATGACCATCTGGATGATCCAGAGGAGGAATGGGAGAAGGTCATGTGGTCTGATGAGACAAAAATAGAGCTTTTTGGTCTAAACTCCACTCGCCGTGTTTGGAGGAAGAAGAAGGATGAGTACAACCCCAAGAACACCATCCCAACCGTGAAGCATGGAGGTGGAAACATCATTCTTTGGGGATGCTTTTCTGCAAAGGGGACAGGACGACTGCACCGTATTGAGGGGAGGATGGATTGGGCCATGTATCGCGAGATCTTGGCCAACAACCTCCTTCCCTCAGTAAGAGCATTGAAGATGGGTCGTGGCTGGGTCTTCCAGCATGACAACGACCCGAAACACACAGCCAGGGCAACTAAGGAGTGGCTCCGTAAGAAGCATCTCAAGGTCCTGGAGTGGCCTAGCCAGTCTCCAGACCTGAACCCAATAGAAAATCTTTGAAGGGAGCTGAAAGTCCGTATTGCCCAGCGACAGCCCCGAAACCTGAAGGATCTGGAGAAGGTCTGTATGGAGGAGTGGGCCAAAATCCCTGCTGCAGTGTGTGCAAACCTGGTCAAGAACTACAGGAAACGTATGATCTCTGTAATTGCAAACAAAGGTTTCTGTACCAAATATTAAGTTCTGCTTTTCTGATGTATCAAATACTTATGTCATGCAATAAAATGCTAATTAATTACTTAAAAATCATACAATGTGATTTTCTGGATTTTTGTTTTAGATTCCGTCTCTCACAGTTGAAGTGTACCTATGATAAAAATTACAGACCTCTACATGCTTTGTAAGTAGGAAAACCTGCAAAATCGGCAGTGTATCAAATACTTGTTCTCCCCACTGTACTTATACTTAGTGTACAAAACATTAGGAACACCTTCCTAATATTGATTTGCACCGACTTTTACCCTTAGAACAGCCTCAATTCGTCGGGTCATGGACTCTACAAGGGGTTGAAAGCGTTCCACACGGATGCTGGCCCACGTTGACTCCAATGCTTCCCACAGTTGTGTCAAGTTAGGTGGATGTCCTTTGGGTGGTGGACCATTCTTGATACACACGGGAAACTGTTGAGCGTGAAAAACTCAGTAGTGTTGGAGTTCTTGACACAACCGGTGCTCCATGGCACCTACTACCTAATACCCGTTCAAAGGCACTTCAATCTTTTGTCTTGCCCATTCTCCCTCTGAATGACAAACATACATAATCCATATCTCAATTGTCTCAAGGCTTAAAAATTATTCTTTAACCTGTATCCTCCCCTTCATCTACACTGATTGAAGTGGATTTAACAAGTGACATCATAGCTTTCACCTGGTTAGTCTGTCATGGAAACAGCAGGTATTCTTAATGTTTTGTATACTTGACTTGCCTAGTTAAATAAGGTTAAATATATATTTTTTAACTACCAGAAACCATTATATTTACATTTGAGTCATTTAGCAGATGCTCATATCCAGAGTGAAGTACAGTTAGTGCATTCATCTTCAGATAGCTGGGTGAGACAACCACATATCACAGTCATAGAAAGTACATTTTTCCTCAAAGTAGGTATCAGCAAAGTCGGTGCTTGTACAAAAAAATGAGGGGGCGATTATTTAAGATACTCACAGGTGCCACTGACCACAAAAGTGCCAACGACCACTGTTTGCTAAAATAAATTGCGATGTTTCCTTATGAAATAGGAAGAAAGTTGCCAGTTATTGTTTCATCATCCTAATGTTGAGTGTTAGGATTGAGGATAGAGTAAACTGATCCTAGACCTATGGTTAAGTACAACTTCAACATATTGCTTCAAGACTCTGTGATTTCTCAAAGAGAAAGAGGAACATGTAATGAACAAAAATATAAACGCAACATGTAAAGTGTTGGTCCAATGTTTCATTAGCTGAAATATAAGATCCCAGAAATGTTCCATATGCACAAAAATCAATTGGCATGCTGACTGCAGGAATGTCCACCAGAGCTGTTGCCAGAGAATTTGTTAATTTCTCTACCATAAGCCACCTCCAGAGTAATTTCAGACAATTTGGCTGTACTTTCAACCGGCCTCACAACTGCAGACTACGTGTTACCATGCCAGCCCAGGACCTCCTCTTCCGGCTTCTTCATCTTTGGTATCATCTGAGACCAGCCACACTGACAGCTGATGAAACTGAGGAATATTTCTGTCTGTAATGAAGGCCTTTTTTGGGGAAAAACTGGGCCTGTGCCCTCCCAGGCCCACCATGGCTGTGCCCCTTCCCAGTCATGTGAAATCCATAGATTAGGGCCTAAAGAATTTAAAATTGACTGATTTATTTATATGAACTGTAATTCAGTAAAATCGTTGAAATTGTTGCATGTTGCGTTTATATTTTTGATCAGTATAGATATCATTCTCAAGAAAGTGGATTCCATTTCACCCTAGGAGGAAAAACCCTGAACCACACCACCAACTATACTTACCTTGGTCTGACTAGAAGTTATGAGCAGTTTGACATGGCCATAACGTCTCTAACAGATAAAACATGCAGAGCATATTTAGCAATTAGAAAGACCCTGTATAAATTAACCCCCAATTAGAATTTAACTTAAATTATTTGACGATGTCGTAATTCCAATCATTCTATATAGCAGTGAAATTTGGGGTCCCCTTTACAATTTAAAATATACATCATGGGATAAAAGCCCCACCAACATTTTACACCTGGAATGTTGTTCTTCTGGACTTACCTTACACCCTGTGATCCAGAATGTTATCTCAATAATAAGATAAAATAATTCAAACAAAGGAAGACATTAACAATGTACAGACTCATGGACGTCAGAACTAGAGAAAGACTATGTAAACACTGTGGGTCAGGTGAACTAGAGAAAGACTATGTAAACACTGGGTCAGGTGCACTAGAGAAAGACTATGTAAACACTGTGGGTCAGGTGAACTAGAGAAAGACTATGTAAACACTGGGTCAGGTGAACTAGAGAAAGACTATGTAAACACTGGGTCAGGTGCACTAGAGAAAGACTATGTAAACACTGTGGGTCAGGTGAACTAGAGAAAGACTATGTAAACACTGTGGGTCAGGTGAACTAGAGAAAGACTATGTAAACACTGTGGGTCAGGTGAACTAGAGAAAGACTATGTAAACACTGTGGGTCAGGTAACTTAGAGAAAGACTATGTAAGCACTGTGGGTCAGGTGAACTAGAGAAAGACTATGTAAGCACTGTGGGTCAGGTGAACTAGAGAAAGACTATGTAAGCACTGTGGGTCAGGTGAACTAGAGAAAGACTATATAAACACTGTGGGTCAGGTGAACTAGAGAAAGACTATGTAAACACTGTGGGTCAGGTAACTTAGAGAAAGACTATGTAAACACTGGGTCAGGTGAACTAGAGAAAGACTATGTAAGCACTGTGGGTCAGGTGAACTAGAGAAAGACTATGTAAATACTGTGGGTCAGGTGAACTAGAGAAAGACTATGTAAACACTGTGGGTCAGGTGAACTAGAGAAAGACTATGTAAACACTGTGGGTCAGGTGAACTAGAGAAAGACTATGTAAACACTGGGTCAGGTGAACTAGAGAAAGACTATGTAAACACTGTGGGTCAGGTGAACTAGAGAAAGACTATATAAACACTGGGTCAGGTGAACTAGAGAAAGACTATGTAAACACTGTGGGTCAGGTAACTTAGAGAAAGACTATGTAAACACTGGGTCAGGTGAACTAGAGAAAGACTATGTAAGCACTGTGGGTCAGGTGAACTAGAGAAAGACTATGTAAACACTGTGGGTCAGGTGAACTAGAGAAAGACTATGTAAACACTGTGGGTCAGGTGAACTAGAGAAAGACTATGTAAACACTGCGGGTCAGGTGAACTAGAGAAAGACTATGTAAACACTGCGGGTCAGGTGAACTAGAGAAAGACTATGTAAACACTGTGGGTCAGGTGAACTAGAGAAAGACTATGTAAACACTGTGGGTCAGGTGAACTAGAGAAAGACTATGTAAACACTGGGTCAGGTGAACTAGAGAAAGACTATGTAAACACTGGGTCAGGTGAACTAGAGAAAGACTATGTAAACACTGTGGGTCAGGTGAACTAGAGAAAGACTATGTAAACACTGGGTCAGGTGAACTAGAGAAAGACTATGTAAACACTGTGGGTCAGGTGAACTAGTGAAAGACTATGTAAACACTGTGGGTCAGGTGAACTAGAGAAAGACTATGTAAACACTGTGGGCCAGGTGAACTAGAGAAAGACTATGTAAACACTGTGGGCCAGGTGAACTAGAGAAAGACTATGTAAACACTGTGGGCCAGGTAACTTAGAGAAAGACTATGTAAACACTGGGTCAGGTGAACTAGAGAAAGACTATGTAAACACTGGGTCAGGTGAACTAGAGAAAGACTATGTAAACACTGTGGGTCAGGTGAACTAGAGAAAGACTATGTAAACACTGTGGGTCAGGTGAACTAGAGAAAGACTATGTAAACACTGTGTGTCAGGTGAACTAGAGAAAGACTATGTAAACACTGTGTGTCAGGTGAACTAGAGAAAGACTATGTAAACACTGTGTGTCAGGTAACTTAGAGAAAGACTATGTAAGCACTGTGTGTCAGGTGAACTAGAGAAAGACTATGTAAACACTGTGGGTCAGGTGAACTAGAGAAAGACTATGTAAACACTGTGTGTCAGGTAACTTAGAGAAAGACTATGTAAGCACTGTGTGTCAGGTGAACTAGAGAAAGACTATGTAAACACTGTGGGTCAGGTGAACTAGAGAATGAGCAGCACTTCCTACTCTACTGCTCCACATACAGTGGGGCAAAAAAGTATTTAGTCAGCCACCAATTGTGCAAGTTCTCCCACTTAAAAAGATGAGAGAGGCCTGTAATTTTCATCATAGGTACACTTCAACTATGACAGACAAAATGAAAATAAGTATTTGGTCAATAACAAAAGTTTATCTCAATACTTTGTTATATACCCTTTGTTGGCAATGACAGAGGTCAAACGTTTTCTGTAAGTCTTCACAAGGTTTTCACACGCTGTTGCTGGTATTTTGGCCCATTCCTCCATGCAGATCTCCTCTAGAGCAGTGATGTTTTGGGGCTGTTGCTGGGCAACACGGACTTTCAACTCCCTCCAAAGATTTTCTCACGATACATGGCCCCATTCATTCTTTCCTTTACACGGATCAGTCGTCCTGGTCCCTTTGCAGAAAAACAGCCCCAAAGCATGATGTTTCCACCCCCATGCTTCACAGTAGGTATGGTGTTCTTTGGATGCAACTCAGCATTCTTTGTCCTCCAAACACGACGAGTTGAGTTTTTACCAAAAAGTTCTTTTTTGGTTTCATCTGACCATATGACATTCTCCCAATCTTCTTCTGGATCATCCAAATGCTCTCCAGCAAACTTCAGACGGGCCTGGACATGTACTGGCTTAAGCAGGGGGACATGTCTGGCACTGCAGGATTTGAGTCCCTGGCGGCGTAGTGTGTTACTGATGGTAGGCTTTGTTACTTTGGTCCCAGCTCTCTGCAGGTCATTCACTAGGTCCCCCCGTGTGGTTCTGGGATTTTTGCTCACCGTTCTTGTGATAATTTTGACCCCACGGGGTGAGATCTTGCGTGGCGCCCCAGATCGAGGGAGATTATCAGTGGTCTTGTATGTCTTCCATTTCCTAATAATTGCTCCCACAGTTGATTTCTTCAAACCAAGCTGCTTACCTATTGCAGATTCAGTATTCCCAGCCTGGTGCAGGTCTACAATTTTGTTTCTGGTGTCCTTTGACAGCTCTTTGGTCTTGGCCATAGTGGAGTTTGGAGTGTGACTGTTTGAGGTTGTGGACAGGTGTCTTTTATACTGATAACAAGTTCAAACAGGTGCCATTAATACAGGTAACGAGTGGAGGACAGAGGAGCCTCTTAAAGAAGAAGTTACAGGTCTGTGAGAGCCAGAAATCTTGCTTGTTTGTTGGTGACCAAATACTTATTTTCCACCATAACTTGCAAATAAATTCATTAAAAATCCTACAATGTGATTTTCTGGATTTTTTTTCTCATTTTGTCTGTCATAGTCAGACCCAAGTGTACCTATGATGAAATTTACAGGCCTCTCTCATCTTTTTAAGTGGGAGAACTTGCACAATTGGTGGCTGACTAAATACTTTTTTGCCCCACTGTATGACTCAACCAGAGGTATTTAATGCCGATTTTCTCCTCAACAGGTAGTTCAAGAAATCCTGCAATTCTTTCTTCAAATTGCAGGATTTCTTGAACTACCTGTTGAGGAGAAAATCAGCATTTTTGGGTGGAGAAAACATAGAGACAGTAGGTTATGTCATGACCTATCACAATAGAAGAGAGACATTAGCTCCCAGGATGTTATACACGCGAGCACTTGTTGATTTAATTACTAAATTGTTTTGTGTATTCATTTCTGTGTAATTGTATTTGTTGATACATATTATTGTTGCTCAAACATATTGTTCATGTGTAATTCTTCATATACATTTATTTGGCAACAGTGGCAACCAATTCATGGCAACAAAGCAGTTATTGAATTGAGAGAGAATAGGAGAGGAGAGAAGGGGAGAGGGAGAGAGAGAGAGAGAGAGAGGAGAGGAGAGAAGGGGAGAGGGAGAGAGAGAGAGAGAGAATGAGAGAGAGAGGAGGGGAGGGTAGGGAGAGAGAGAGAGAGGGAGAGAGACAGAGAGAAGGGAGAGAGAGAAGGGGGGAGAGAGAGGGGAGGGGGGAGAGAGGGAGAGAGAGAAGGGGGGAGGGAGAGAGAGAGAGAAGGGGGGGAGAGAGAAGGAGAGAGGGTAAGAGAGAGAGAGAGAAGGGGGAGAGAGAGAAGGGAGAGAGGGTAAGAGGGAGATTTGAGAGAATGTGAATAGAAGATGATCTTCAGGCATGATACAGGGGTGGGGTCAAACAGTACACCAGCCCTAGTTGTTTAAATGCTTTTACATTGCATGTGTGGTGTCAGTACATTAGGGGATGTTTATGAGAGAGAGAG
>NC_092117.1:29244627-29309627 GCF_045679555.1 Salvelinus alpinus
CGTGGGCCAGCATCCGTGTGGAACGCTTTCAACCCCTTGTAGAGTCCATGACCCGACGAATTGAGGCTGTTCTAAGGGTAAAAGTCGGTGCAAATCAATATTAGGAAGGTGTTCCTAATGTTTTGTACACTAAGTATAAGTACAGTGGGGAGAACAAGTATTTGATACACTGCCGATTTTGCAGGTTTCCCTACTTACAAAGCATGTAGAGGTCTGTAATTTTTATCATAGGTACACTTCAACTGTGAGAGACGGAATCTAAAACAAAAATCCAGAAAATCACATTGTATGATTTTTAAGTAATTAATTAGCATTTTATTGCATGACATAAGTATTTGATACATCAGAAAAGCAGAACTTAATATTTGGTACAGAAACCTTTGTTTGCAATTACAGAGATCATACGTTTCCTGTAGTTCTTGACCAGGTTTGCACACACTGCAGCAGGGATTTTGGCCCACTCCTCCATACAGACCTTCTCCAGATCCTTCAGGTTTCGGGGCTGTCGCTGGGCAATACGGACTTTCAGCTCCCTTCAAAGATTTTCTATTGGGTTCAGGTCTGGAGACTGGCTAGGCCACTCCAGGACCTTGAGATACTTCTTACGGAGCCACTCCTTAGTTGCCCTGGCTGTGTGTTTCGGGTCGTTGTCATGCTGGAAGACCCAGCCACGACCCATCTTCAATGCTCTTACTGAGGGAAGGAGGTTGTTGGCCAAGATCTCGCGATACATGGCCCAATCCACCCTCCCCTCAATACGGTGCAGTCGTCCTGTCCCCTTTGCAGGAAAGCATCCCCAAAGAATGATGTTTCCACCTCCATGCTTCACGGTTGGGATGGTGTTCTTGGGGTTGTACTCATCCTTCTTCTTCCTCCAAACACAGCGAGTGGAGTTTAGACCAAAAAGCTCTATTTTTGTCTCATCAGACCACATGACCTCCCATTCCTCCTCTGGATCATCCAGATGGTCATTGGCAAACTTCAGACGGGCCTGGACATGCGCTGGCTTGAGCAGGGGGACCTTGCGTGCGCTGCAGGATTTTAATCCATGATGGCGTAGTGTGTTACTAATGGTTTTCTTTGAGACTGTGGTCCCAGCTCTCTTCAGGTCATTGACCAGGTCCTGCCGTGTAGTTCTGGGCTGATCCCTCACCTTCCTCATGATCATTGATGCCCCACGAGGTGAGATCTTGCATGGAGCCCCAGACCGAGGGTGATTGACCGTCATCTTGAACTTCTTCCATTTTCTAATAATTGCGCCAACAGCTGTTGCCTTCTCACCAAGCTGCTTGCCTATTGTCCTGTAGCTCATCCCAGCCTTGTGCAGGTCTACAATTTAGCCCTGACGTCCTTACACAGCTCTCTGGTCTTGGCCATTGTGGAGAGGTTGGAGTCTGTTTGATTGAGTGTGTGGACAGGTGTCATTTATACAGGTAACGAGTTCAAACAGGTGCAGTTAATACAGGTAATGAGTGGAGAACAGGAGGGCTTCTTAAAGAAAAACTAACAGGTCTGTGAGAGCCGGAATTCTTACTGGTTGGTAGGTGATCAAATACTTATGTCATGCAATAAAATGCTAATTAATTACTTAAAAATCATACAATGTGATTTTCTGGATTTTCTCTCACAGTTGAAGTGTACCTATGATAAAAATTACAGACCTCTACATGCTTTGAAGTAGGAAAACCTGCAAAATCGGCAGTGTATCTAATACTTGTTCTCCCCACTGTATATAATCAAGCTGTGGCCAAAGACAGACTCCAGTGGCAGAAGATTGTTGCGACATTATGCCCTACCCAGGACAAAGAGGACTCTGCGAGTACGTACTTATCAAAGCTTCAGAAAGCTAAAAAAGTTTTAGACATAAGATAACAAACCTATCCACTTCCTCTCCCCATCGAAGTGCCTACTTCTTTTGTTTGATGAAAACATCACTGTCACGTTGGTTTCTTTACATTACATTATTTGGTTTCCAAATCATTGAGCAGTGTAGACCTGTATAGGTCAGCTCACTATTCTGTGGATGCACCCACACAATCCAACACACTCACGACCACTGGGGTTCCAATAGAAAATTCCCAGGTCAATATACAAACAAATGATCAAATATCAGTACTTACACTTGACAGGGTTTATTTTCCTAATGCTCCCAATGTACCAATACTAATGGGGGTAGATGGGTATAGGCCATTTAGTAATATGTTATACAGTATATACTGTAGGAGGAGGGAAACAGTGTTCAAGGAAATGCCGCTGTGTTTCAAAACGATTCAAGGAAACGGGTCTAATAGGGCCTCCCTAAAAACACGGCACTTCGATACAAATTACTTTCGTAGAATTTTCGCTAACCCTAGTCCTTTTCCTAACCTTAAGTTAAATCTCCTAACCTGCTACGAGAAGTCGTAGCTGTATCGAAGTGGCGTGTTTTTAGGGAGTTCCAAATCTAACATAGCCTGGTCCCAGAACTGATTGTGTCGTCTTGCCAATACAATATTACCATAGGAGACAGCAGATTGAAGACCAGGCTAGGTTTAATACAGGAGGGGAAACAGGGTTCAAGGGAGCAGAGACAATGAATACTCAGAAGGGTTGAGAGCAGGGCCTAGATTCACAAAACCTTAAGAAATGTCTTAACTGCAATTTTTCCCTTAACTATAGACTTATGGAGAAAGTTAAGCAAAGTTGCTATTCCTCAAAAAAGGTTATCGGAAATATTATTTCTTATGTTTCTCCTGAAGCCAAAAGTAAAGAAATTTGATTCTTGAAAATATAGCTCTTGGATTTGTTCTTGGAAATGCTAAACCCTTGTCTTAAACTTGGGCAGTGAGAAAATAAGCTAATGAAAGCAATTGAACATGTTTTCATCTACAGTGAATACTCAGAAAGGTAGAGCGTAGCTCTCTAGCCATCCATTAATAGGCTACACATATTTACCAGTCAAATCACGAGGTGACATCAGACAACAGTGGGCAGTGTAGCCTGGTATCAAGAAAATATATGCAAATATGGATTCCAACTATTTCACTGCAGGGTACAGAATGATGTACTAATATAGTTCCATAGTGAAGCAGGACTGTAATGTGGTTTGGTCTGGGGAGGGGGGGGGGGGCACTCGGGCCAGCTTCCAAAAACTCAGTCCGGCTTTCAACTTATGCTTGAGTAGAATGCATAAGGTGCAATTTCGAAATTGGGAAGTGCATCATCAGTATTCCTCTTGTCATGTCAGTTATTGCATATCTTAGAGAGCTATTTATAACAGAAATGTCCAGATCAACTAGCCCATATCAGCTAACGTTTTCTTTGCTTGGTTTTTTAACCCATAGAGTTTGTTGTAATGTTTGAGTCATTCAAATATCACATGAAGACACAGACATGACAAAATGTGTAGAATTGCAGGAAATAAACCTTAAATATGCTAAATGTTCTCTCCAGCAACAAGAGGAGTGTGAACAGTTTGTGTCATAAACAGTGTTCGTTCGAGCGAGATGTTCCCCAATGCTGGAAGGGGGGCTTGAGTGAAAAAGTTTGAGAACCCCTGCCCTAGAAAGTCATCTAAAGTCTTGTGTTGATTGGATTGGCAGATGGTAGTCTCGTAAAACCATACCCTAGGCAAAAGCAGTGAATAGGGTCTGGGATTAAAGACAGACTACTTTGGTAACTTTAAAAAAGGGAAATAAAATTGTTCCTGGGAGGGTCCTCTTCAACTCTCCCAACAGACGGTCATGATTCTAAACCAAAAGTTTGCAGGCGAAACCTTTGCAGTGGTTTTAATGAAGGCAGTTGAAGCAAACTAGTCACTTGTGAAATGGACTCATTAAAAATAACCTCAGTGATATCCATCTTGCTAGCTACTATTTTGTGTCCGGGGGATGTGATGTGAGCAACCAGCGGATAAGGCATTGACCTAGTTCCTCTATGCCAAACTGAGGTTCAATTATGTGTTAAGCCTGAACAAATGGCACATTAAGGGAAGCAACCCGTTTGTCAAGAGACACTAGAGGAGGGTAAGCTGATCCTAGTTCAGTTAAAAGGCAGCTTCTACCTCAAGCCACATAGGAATGGAGAAGCAAAAATAATGTCTGGTTTACTGTTATGCAGCAATCTAATCTCAAAGTTACAGACAGTTGTGTGTAAAGCACAGGGCAGGACCCCAACACCCACAGCAGTCCTTCTAAGGAAACTGGAGTGGAGACTGAACCATAATAACAGGTTTAGCCTACATATTGAAAGGATATATTTATGTAACCTATTTGTTAAGATAACAATACATTTCTTACATGATGAGTAAACTACACCAACCAAATCCTAAGTTCTGTATGAGAAATAACAGCCTTTAAATTGACTCAATAAAAGACAACATTTTAGCGCAATTCTGATCTTTTATCATTTATAAAATCAGAACAAGAAACTGACAAGAATTGATGTATAAATTAAAAAAAATATTGGTTAAAAAAATAAATAATTGTTCAGTAGTTTCCAGCAAATTCTTTCTCTTTCAGACAAAACCATTCCTTCCCTGATATATTATTAGAATATCATCATTAAACATTGATCATAAATAAACGGATCTGAAGACGGGGTAGTTCTAGCCTGGTTACACAAGACATAACGCTGTACTCACCATTGTCCATACGGTAAGGTGAGCAGTGTTTATTTAGTCTGTTTTAACCAGGCTAGGATAGGTCATGTATAGACTACTGTCAGGATATATTGAGCAGCAATGAGTTGATATGTTCCCTTTAGGCCTGAATTCTGACAAGGTTTGGCTCAATTCCTTTTCAATTCAGCAGGTAAACCGACATATAAATTCCAATTCTTGTCATTGCTTTTCAATGAGGATAATTAGAATTGGGATTTCAGTTCACTTCCTGAATTGGCTGAATTGAAATGGAATTGGCGCTAACCCTGAACCAAGTAATGATGTAAATGAAGATTTACATGAACATTTGAGTTACAAGCGTAGATCTTAAGGACTTTGGCCCGTAGCGTTTCAAAAGCATAGTTTAGGTCTACAGAATAAACACATTAATACCTTCAATACAGACATCTCAGGTGCTCCACTTATCAATGCAACCAATCCCACCCTAAGTACATACATTAACTGAGACAATCATGTCTTAAACCCATGATAGGATTCACAGAACTGTTTCAACAAGGTCGCATTCAGCAGGCACCTCAATGGGATGAAACGCTTTGAAACAGAAAAGGAGATGCTACCTCAATCTGTCATTTGCATTTGACAAAATGTTTTCTCCCCCTTTTACACTGCTGAACATAACCCTGGTTTCAGTCAACTAAACACGGCTCTTGAGTGGCGCAGCGGTCTAAGGCACTGCATCTCAGTGCAAGAGGCGTCACTACAGTCCCTGGTTCGAATCCAGGCTGTATCACATCCGGCTGTGATTGGGAGTCCCATAGGGTAGTGCAAAAATTGGCCCAGCGTTGTCCAGGTTTGGCCGGGGTAGGCCGTCATTGTAAATAAGAATTTGTCCTTTACCAACTTGCCTAGTTAAATAAAGGTTAAATAAAAAACGATTGCATAAAGTTTCCTAGCGCCAAAAGAACAAATCTTATACAAAAGACCATAGAGAATAAAGTCTGAGCATCAATGAGATTGACTTAAGAGGTGAAGGCTAAGGGCTTAGCTACTGTGCCATGGGTGGGCTGGGAGAAATCATTGGTAAACATTCCCATAGGAGAGATGTGCATTGGGACAGTGGTAAACATTCCCATAGGAGAGATGTGCATTGGGACAGTGGTAAACATTCCCATAGGAGAGATGTGCATTGGGACAGTGGTAAACATTCCCATAGGAGAGATGTGCATTGGGACAGTGGTAAACATTCCCATAGGAGAGATGTGCATTGGGACAGTGGTAAACATTCCCATAGGAGAGATGTGCATTGGGACAGTGGTAAACATTCCCATAGGAGAGATGTGCATTGGGACAGAGCATCAGTGCTCCAAAGAGAGTATGGCCTCATCTTTTTTATAGCCCTGTAACATACATGTAAGTCCTGTGTTTCTTGGCCTTTGTGGAAGTTCGAGGGTGCATCTCAATAGTAAGAAAAAAAGTGGCTTCCTCTCCTCAAGAGGACCACAATGGAAGCAAGTCTTTCAACTTTGTGTTTATATCGTTGACAGTTAATGGTATGTATCTGTTGCCGGGTGTACATTTATGTATTTTAAATTGTCCACTAAAACAAAATCCTCTCCATTTCCTCCCCTTCATCTGCACTGATCTGAAAACACAGGATAGCTGAAAGCAGTATGGAAGCTGCCTACCAGGAAGTAGTGTTTACCTAAACAGCTCGTTCAGTGCAGCTGAAGGAAAGCAGATTGGGAAAAGTGACTTTAGACTATTGAGACCAGATGTAACGTCGTATCGCTGCAGAATGCTGTGGTAGCCATGCTGGTTAAGTGTGCCTTGAATTCTAAATAAATCACAGACAGTGTCACCAGCAAAGTGTCACCCCCCACACCATAACACCTCCTCCATGCTTTACGTGGGAAATACAACATGTGGAGATCATCCGTTCACCCACATCGTCTCACAAAGACACGGCGGTTGGAACCAAAAATCTCCAATTTGGAATCCAGACCAAAGGACAAATTTACACCGGTCTAATGTCCAATGCTCATATTTCTTGGCCCAAGCAAGTCTATTCTTCTTATTGGTGTCCTTTACTAGTGGTTTCTTTCAGCAATTCAACCATGAAGGCCTGAATCACAGTTGAACAGTTGATGTTGAGATGTGTCTGTTACTTGAACTCTGTGAAGCATTTATTTGGGCTGCAATTTCTGAGGCTGGTAACTCGAATTAACTTATCCTCTGCAGCAGAGGTAACTCTGGGTCTTACATTCCTGAGGTAGTCCTCATGAGAGCCAGTTTCATCATAGCGCTTGATGGTTTTTGCGACTGCACTTGAAGAAACGTTTAAAGTTCTTGAAATGTTCTGTATTGACTGACCATGTCTTAAAGTAATGATGGATTGTTGTTTTTTCTCTTTGCTTATTTGAGCTGTTCTTGCCATAGTATGGACTTGGTCTTTTACCAAATGGGGCTATCTTCTATATACCACACCTACCTTGTCACAATACAACTGATTGGCTCAAACGCATTAAGAAGGAAAGAAATTCCACAAATGAACTTTTAACAAGGCACACCTGTTAATTGAAATGCATTCCAGGTGACTACCTCATGAAGCTGATTGAGCGAATGCCAAAAGTGTGCAAAGCTGTCATCAAGGCAAAGGGTGGCTATTTGAAGAATCTCAAATATAAAATATATTTTGATTTAAAAAAATGTTGGTTACTACATGATTCCATGTGTGCTACATGATTCCACTGAGACCTACCTAGTGACACGAGCCTACCAGACAAGCAAAATAACACTGAAACATGCATGAGAGCATCAGCTGTTCCGGACGACTGTGTGATCACGCTCTCCGCAGCCGATGTGAGTAAAACCTTTAAACAGGTCAACATTCACAAGGCCGCAAGGCCTGACGGATTACCAGGACGTGTACCCCTGAGCATGCGCTGACCAACTGGCAAGTGTCTTCACTGACATGTTCAACCTCTCCTTGTATGAGTCTGTAATAACAACATGTTTCAAGTAGACCACCATAGTCCCTGTGCCCAAGAGCACTAAGGTAATCTGCCTAAATGACTACCGACCCGTAGCACTCACATCTGTAGCCATGAAGTGCTTTGAAAGGCTGGTCATGGCTCACATCAACACCATTATCCCAGAAACCCTAGGCCCACTCCAATTTGCATACCGCCCCAACAGATCCACAGATGATACAATTTATGTTGCACTCCACACCGCCCTTTCACACCTGAACAAAAGGAACACCTATGTGAGAATGCTATTCATTGACTACAGCTCAGCAGTCAACACCATAGTGCCCTCAAAGCTCTAAGCTAAGCTAAAGCACTAAGCTAAACACCTCCCTCTGCAACTGGATCCTGGACTTCCTGACGGGCCGCCCCCAGGTGGTAAGGGTAGGTAACAACACATCCGCCACGCTGATCCTCAACACGGGGGCCCCTCAGCGGTGCGTGCTCAGTCCACTCCTGTACTCCCTGTTCACTCATGACAAAGGGAGATGATTGTGGACTACAGGAAAAGGAGGACCGAGCACGCCCCCATTCTCATCGACGGGGCTGTAGTGGAACAGGTTGAAAGCTTCAAGTTCCTTGGCGTCCACATCACCAACAAATTATCACGGTCCAAGCACACCAAGACAGTTGTGAAGAGGGCACGGCAAAACCTATTCCCCCTCAGGAGACTGAAAAGATTTGGCATGGGTCCTCAGATCCTTAAAAGGTTCTACAGCTGCACCATCGAGAGCATCCTGACTGGTTGCATCACTTCCTGGTATGGCAACTGCTCGGCCTCCGACCACAAGGCACTACAGAGGGTAGTGCATACAGCCCAGTACATCACTGGGGCCAAGCTTCCTGCTTTTCAGGACCTCTATACCAGGCAATGTCAGAGGATGGCCCTAAAAATTGTCAAAGACTCCTTCCACCCTAGTCATAGACTGTTCTCTCTGCTACCGCACGGCAAGCGGCACCAAAGCGCTAAGTCTAGGTCCAAGAGGCTTATAAACAGCTTCTACCCCCAAGCCATAATACTCCTGAACAGCTAATCAAATGGCTACCCAGACTATTTGCATTGCCCTCCCCCCCTTCTACACTGCTGCTACTGTTAATATCAATGCATAGTCACTTTAATAACTCTACCTACATGTACATATTACCTCGACAGCGGCCTCACTATTGTTATTTACTGCTGCGCTTTAATTATTTGTTATTCTAATCTCTTTTTTTTTGTATTTTCTTAAAACTGCATTGTTGGTTAAGGGCTTGTAAGTAAGCATTTCATTGTAAGGTTGTATTCGGAGCATGAGACAAATACAATTTGATTTGGTTATTTCAAATTTTGACGTCTTCACTATGATTCTACAATGTAGAAAAAAAGTATCAATAAAGAAAAACCCTTGAATGAGTAGGTGTTGTAAAACTTTTGACCGGTAGCGTACATATGATTCTCATGACTTCCTATTTCCTTACACCATTTGGCTTAACAAGATAAGAACAGAGCCCATATTCATAAGGCACTCCAGTGTGGGGATCATCATGATAACACATGGACTGATAAGATTACAGAAATCTCTGTAGTAGTGGGTATGAAGGCTTTGTACATAGTAACACAATAAAATAACAATAATGAGGCTATCTTTCCTTTAGTTTATTTAGCACATTTTCTCTTACTTTGTTAAAAACCTGCATTATTGGTTAAGGGCTTGTAAGTAAGCATTTAACGGTACGGACTACACCTATTGTATTCGGCGCATGTGATAAATACATTATTTGATTTTGATTCAGCATGGTAATGTAAAGTCCAGTTACATCCAGGCTACAGACTGTTGTTGTTGTGGGTAAACATATTACGGACTCATTTCTGACCCCTTGTGGCCAGAGTCATACGACACTATCATAAATAAACACAAAAGAGCCATAGGAAAGGGGGATAACTTGCAGGTTGTACAACTGAATGCATTCAACTGAAATGTGTCTTCCACATTTAACCCAACCCCTCTGAATCAGAGCGGTGCGGGGGGCTGCCTCAATCGACATCAAGGCTTCGAAGTGCAAGTTTCTTCCTGAAGTGCTTAACTCCGGTTTCCATTTGGGTGCTTCAAATTATATAGCACCATCTTACATGTATTTATTTATGTGTCTAGATGTCAGTAGCTGACAAACTCTTTCTACACACACAGGAAATGTAGACGGAAAACAAATATAACATACGTTACAACCACCGCCGTCAGTCCATACATCAGTTCATGGTCATCTTACAGGAACAATGTCAAAACCAGTCTTCTGGTAGGTAAGTTTCACAAAATTCCAACGTGTTCCATTTCAATCCTGTACCTGGGATTTCTGGGAAACCTGGGCATTTTGGGAAAGTTACATTTTGCAACCCTACTGGATAGTAGTCCCTTGGACTCTCTCATAGACACAAATCTCTATAAATTCAAAATCCTCCCGGTAGATACACATCATTAGAATGAGACATAACTGTTTCTGCACTCTACAATAGTAAATCACTGCCTCATACCCTGAATCTAACCTGCACCATAGACAAGAGACACACTACACACTGAAACCTGAATGGATGCTTTAATACACACACACACGTCAATACCAAAGACAACTCTCCTACAGAGACACATCTGTTAAACTGCATGGGGTAAACAAATTAGAAAGCAAACCTGTTTCGATGACAGACAATAAGACTTTTTGGGGGAGTATCAAAATAAAAAATAAATTATGTTCAGTTTTGAACAAACTGATGTGATGTGGGATTTTATCATTAGGATTCTATTAAACTTAGGCTGCTCAAAAAGTACAGTTCTTGGGGAGTGTTTCTTTATTCTCCTAAAATGTTTGATAGTTGAATCTGGACTCTTATAACTGACATACTACACATTTAAATCCTTGTCTCATTGATTATGTGTCTAGATTTGTACTCACAACAGTGTCAGGTAGGTACATGAGGAAAAGAAGGCCTCCGATTGGATAAGCCAGATTGTCCGGTGTGACTTTCCCCTCCGTCATTGGCTGGGTGACTTCTTAGGAGCGGGTGGTGGGGTAGGATGGGGGAGCAGTGTACATAATTGGGTTTCTATGGCATTACCAACGAGTGTTGTTAGGGGTTCATTGCCCATAGCTGCCCATCGAAGCAGAGGAAGCCATTGTCTATAGGTATCCATGGCAATACTTGCCGGGGTGTTGTCCAAAGCCAAGCCACAGGTTTGGCGGACGGTTTCAGCACAACATTATAGGCGCAGACACAGACATGGGCACTGGATTAGCACTGCCATGGGGCCCAGTGCCTAGCATTCCTCTGCTTTCCGACTGGGGTAAGCAGCTACTAGGCTCGGCTCGAGTGGCTGAGCCACAATGGCCGCCTCTGGTAGCAGGGGTCAACACCTCCGAATGGAAGCCGACTTCCTTAAAACTGAAAACGTTTACTAGAGCAAATGAACATATCTAATAGGCAATATTCCCTTAACATTTCAGAACATATAGCCCCAGAGAACGCTCTCGTTCAGGCTGTTTTGAGATAGACAGCTGCTAGGGATCTTTCTAAACATTTCAGAATGTTTATCCCCAGTGAACGTGCCTCAGTCCCCGCTATGCAGAGATGAAGGGTGGAGGTGGATGGTGAGGGAGCAGCTAGTTGAGGTGGATGGTTTGCTTCATCAACTCATAGGTGATAAAGGCCACAGCCTGTGAGGGCACACAGCGGATGTAGTTGAGAGACAGGCCTCTGTACAGACCCTTCTTCACCCCATACTGACTGTATACATACTCAAGAGTCTTGGTCAGGGTACTGTAGAGGGAGACAAGTGGGAAGACAAAGTTATGCTTTATTTTACAGTGCTTAGCAGGAACGTATTTATCAATGACATTGTAATATGTTAATTACATGATAATAAAAGATAAAAATCAGTTAGAGATGTTTGGAACAGGTTATTCTGCAAGTGCCAGTCTGTTTGGCTGGTTAATACAGACAGAGACATACACACAAGCTCGGGAATGACATCATCAGACACACAAGCCCTCATTGTATGGAGTAGAACATAGAGTAAGACTGTTGAGTTACTGAGTGAGGAGGTTGTCTAGTAAATCATTACGGAGTATCAGGTGCTGGAGTAATTCCACTGACACGGTGCAGCAGGGTGAACTGTGAAAGGCAGGCCTGGTATGCTGTAGTCTCCTTGAGGACCAACCATGTTCACTCATGACTGCACGGCAAGGTACGACTCCGACTCAATAATACCCACACTCCCAAAATTCCTATTGCCAAGCGATTTTTCTAAGTATTCAAACAGGGTCCTTTTGCCTTTCAGATCGTAATACATTAGATTATATGTGCAGGGGTATATACTTTTTTTAAATAAGAGCCCTGTGTTTGGAGAGGGAGGGTTAAATGGCGCCACTTCCCGACATTTGTCAGATTCAGGAAGCACCACTCCTAACTGCATCCTTCTCCTGGCAACATCCAGAGGATAGCTGGGAGAGGAGACGGAGAAGAGGAGTACTCTGGACAGGAGACAGAGAAGAGAAGGGGGAAACAGGGAGAGGAGAAGAACAGGTAGAGGAGACAAAGAAGAAGTGAACAGGGAGTGGAGAAGAGGGGAACAGGGAGAGGAGAAGAGGGGGACATGTAGAGGTAGAAGAAAAGGGGGGAACAGGGAGAGGAGAAGAGGGGAACATGTAGAGGTAGAAGAAAAGGGGGGAACAGGGAGAGGAGAAGAGGGGAACATGTAGAGGTAGAAGAAAAGGGGGGAACAGGGAGAGGAGAAGAGGGGAACATGTAGAGGTGGAAGAAAAGGGGGGAACAGGGAGAGGAGAAGAGGGGAACAGGGAGAGAAGAAGAGGGTAGGTCTTTAAAACCAATCAATCCATCAGTCAAACACCCAATCAGTCAATCAATCAACCTACGATATGGTCTGTGGATAGCTCCGGCCACCCCTTCCACAGAGCAGGTTGACGTGGGTCTTCAGCACCAGCACCTCTGGGTTGTCTGAGGATGGTCGTCCCAGTAACTCCGGGAAGTCTTCAACATGCTGAAGGTAACGAACAAGAACCCTGGAGGGAGGGAGGGAGGGAGAGATTGAGAGAGAGATTGAGAGAGAGCAGAGGAGGACAAAACAAAATGAGGCCCACAATGAACTGGACAAAATGTTAGTCACAACACCGTGTGTGTGTGTGTGTGTGTGTGTGTGTGTGTGTGTGTGTGTGTGTGTGTGTGTGTGTGATCACGCTCTCCGCAGCCGATGTGAGTGAGTAAAACCTTTAAACAGGTCAACATTCACAAGGCCGCAAGGCCTGACGGATTACCAGGACGTGTACCCCTGAGCATGCGCTGACCAACTGGCAAGTGTCTTCACTGACATGTTCAACCTCTCCTTGTATGAGTCTGTAATAACAACATGTTTCAAGTAGACCACCATAGTCCCTGTGCCCAAGAGCACTAAGGTAATCTGCCTAAATGACTACCGACCCGTAGCACTCACATCTGTAGCCATGAAGTGCTTTGAAAGGCTGGTCATGGCTCACATCAACACCATTATCCCAGAAACCCTAGGCCCACTCCAATTTGCATACCGCCCCAACAGATCCACAGATGATACAATTTATGTTGCACTCCACACCGCCCTTTCACACCTGAACAAAAGGAACACCTATGTGAGAATGCTATTCATTGACTACAGCTCAGCAGTCAACACCATAGTGCCCTCAAAGCTCTAAGCTAAGCTAAAGCACTAAGCTAAACACCTCCCTCTGCAACTGGATCCTGGACTTCCTGACGGGCCGCCCCCAGGTGGTAAGGGTAGGTAACAACACATCCGCCACGCTGATCCTCAACACGGGGGCCCCTCAGCGGTGCGTGCTCAGTCCACTCCTGTACTCCCTGTTCACTCATGACAAAGGGAGATGATTGTGGACTACAGGAAAAGGAGGACCGAGCACGCCCCCATTCTCATCGACGGGGCTGTAGTGGAACAGGTTGAAAGCTTCAAGTTCCTTGGCGTCCACATCACCAACAAATGATCACGGTCCAAGCACACCAAGACAGTTGTGAAGAGGGCACGGCAAAACCTATTCCCCCTCAGGAGACTGAAAAGATTTGGCATGGGTCCTCAGATCCTTAAAAGGTTCTACAGCTGCACCATCGAGAGCATCCTGACTGGTTGCATCACTTCCTGGTATGGCAACTGCTCGGCCTCCGACCACAAGGCACTACAGAGGGTAGTGCATACGGCCCAGTACATCACTGGGGCCAAGCTTCCTGCTTTTCAGGACCTCTATACCAGGCGATGTCAGAGGATGGCCCTAAAAATTGTCAAAGACTCCTTCCACCCTAGTCATAGACTGTTCTCTCTGCTACCGCACGGCAAGCAGTGTGTGTGTGTCAGTGTGTGTCAGTGTGTGTGTGTGTGTGTGTGTTCACCTGCATATGGAGTCATGCCTATAAGGGTTGGGATCAGTCCCTTGTAGAAGCCAGGGATGCCTCCTTCCTTTAAAAAATAAACACCACCACTGAGCATCAGTTAATGAGAAACACAAACACAGGTAACAGGTTGAATGTGAAACTGAAAGACAAATAAAGGGATAGGTCAGAACAAATAAAATAGCATACCTTTAGGTATATGGTCTGGAAGGCATTTCTGATGCCCGTGTAGCGATGATGTCCTTTCATCTGGTAAGCCAGACAGGCTCTGATCACGTCAAGAGGGTACGTACATATCACTGCTGTCATCCCTGAGCAACAATAACATGATAAGATAAAATATACTCAACAACAACTGTTGGCATTTTGTTGAAACTATTGGTGTGGAAAAATAATCAGGAGTAAGGAAGTATCTTCTCTGCATTATACAAGCCTCCGTTTGTATTTTCTGGATTCTCCCTCCCTGCCATGAAAGAGGCCCTTTTCACCACTGATCTTCTCTCACCTGCCATAGCACCGACCATGGGCCTGTGGATGTGTCCAGAGACGCCCAGCTGTTTACTGAGGATCTTCTTGTATTTGTCAAAGGCCATGAACTGGATAGCTCCGTAGGGGAATATCCTGACCATCATGGCCCCATTGCCTTTATAAAGCCCCAGGTAACCCTCCTTCTTTTGCACGACACGGAGAGTAGCTACCACACCTTGAGGAGAGAGGGAGGGGAGAGAGCGTGAAGGAGAGAAATAAGCAAGAGATAATTGTGTGGAGGGATGTCATAGTTTCGTTTTCGCTGCAACCAGGTGTGAGAAGAAGGAAAACCAGTGTCAGATTTCCATGGGAGGGGTGATACATGAATGACACTGACAAACCAACTGTCAAAAGACAGACATGTTTACATGTTCAGTAACACTTCCACTGCAGCAGAGTAATCCAGATCTTACCCAGGTCTTTGTCGTGGGGACTGTTGGCTTGCAGTAAGACCTTCACTCTGTCCAGAGGAGCAATGGTGTATTTGGCACATCATCATGCTATACCTAAACACACCCAGACAGATACAGACACTCTCAACATGTGCAAATCTGGGCTAGACTAAGTAAAATAACCATTAGATTCATCTGAAGAATTATCTGGATTTGGATAAATGCATATTACATCACTTTGGACAGGTCATGGGGTTTCTTTCCATGTTCAACATCTGACTAATAAGACAATCTTAGTTACAGATAGAACAGAGTAATAGCCTCAATATAACTGGCAGATGGATGATGATACACTAACAGTTATAGCAACAGACCGTGACCACCGTCATGTGACTTCTCCAGGCACCGTATCTACTGTATAGACAACAGACCTTGACCACCGTCATGTGACTTCTCCAGGCACCGTATCTACTGTATAGACAACAGACCTTGACCACCGTCATGTGACTTCTCCAGGCACCGTATCTACTGTATAGACAACAGACCTTGACCACCGTCATGTGACTTCTCCAGGCACCGTATCTACTGTATAGCAACAGACCTTGACCACCGTCATGTGACTTCTCCAGGCACCGTATCTACTGTATAGACAACAGACCTTGACCACCGTCATGTGACTTCTCCAGGCACCGTATCTACTGTATAGCAACAGACCTTGACCACCGTCATGTGACTTCTCCAGGCACCGTATCTACTGTATAGCAACAGACCTTGACCACCGTCATGTGACTTCTCCAGGCACCGTATCTACTGTATAGACAACAGACCTTGACCACCGTCATGTGACTTCTCCAGGCACCGTATCTACTGTATAGCAACAGACCTTGACCACCGTCATGTGACTTCTCCAGGCACCGTATCTACTGTATAGATACATGACTTAAATGTATAGACAACAGACCTTGACCACCGTCATGTGACTTCTCCAGGCACCGTATCTATATTTGTATATAAATAAAAACCTGCACATTCAGTGCCAGTTTCCCTAACCTGCATTAAAGCTGGTATCCAGCCGTTTATGCAACAAACAACCAACACCGTTTCTCTCCCTCGGACATCATTGCACGCCATTTTGTTTTCCCAGAATTCTGGATGCTCCTCTCCTCCGTTTCATCAACAACACAAAAACAATAACAAATGCGCTGGGGGTGAACACTGGTGCTGTTTCACCTGATGCTGACTGAACAGTGGTGCGGATTTCAGCTTTAAGCTTAGTCCTAGATTAAAATGCACTTTCAGTAAAGAATCGCCATTGAGTATGCTTTTTAATCCAGGTCCAAGACAAGTCAGCTTAATCTGGGTCTGTGAAACCTACCCACAAACTCATTATGCCTATGTCGCTCTACCAAGGTCTAGACGTATACCCATTTCTTCTGGATCTCTGGTGAGGTTTACCCACTAATTTAGATGATAGTAGTCTGTTATTGCCAGATGAATTGCCTGCACACTATGCAGCTCATCAGAACCAGGGTTTGTGTCACTGGATGTGTACTACTGTATGTTCTGTATTGTATTTCTGTATTATTATCACTGGTGAAGTCTGCAGCCGCCCTTACCTCCAGCTACGAAGGAGCGGACAAAGTGATAGTCCCCTGAGTGTTGTTGGGGATCACAGGACGACCACGGGTGAGACTGCAGCGTCCGTTGCCATGATGTGTGAGTTCAATCAGGACCCGAATGCATCCATAACTATGCAAAGAAAAAAACACAACAGCTACATGACATTCTCACCCAGCATTAAAAAGGACAACGCTCGACGTCATCATCAGACCACCAATATAACTTACTAACACTGACATTCTGCCTTGCCTTGAGAGGCACATAATGATGGCATAACGTTATAACGTTGTAAACTGTTGATCACTAAAACAATGTATAATCAATACATAGTTTGGTTAGCTGGCTAGTCACGTATCAAAACAAAAAAATTGCTAGTAGTAGCTAGCTGTCATTGAAGTCGAGTTATCGTGCTACCGTTACTAGCAGATGAACGTCAACTAGTGAACTAGCTACAATTTCGAATCTCTACTATTGAATGGACTGTTCAAACACTAACTCACAGTTCAATCGACTGTTGCTGTACTAATAACTTATATTAGCCATCTTACCCACTGCTAGGTCAACACTGTCAGATGAACAACTGTTGCAACACAAATCTCGCTAGCGGCGCGTTAGCATTTGCAGGTAGCCTCCGTCGCTTCCTGATTCCCCGAAGAAACCTGCCTAGCGGGCACTCGTGGAGACAACCTCACCGAGCGACAATTGTGAGTTCAGTTTCCGGTCACTATTTTTGCGAGAAATGCATAGCTAAAGAATAGCCAAACGTGATTAGACAAACAGCAATAAAAAAAAAAACTGGCTACCGGTTAAATGTATGTATGAAGGGTTAAGGCATCATGTTTTTATGATCACTAACAACTGGTGCCCTTCATGTGCACAGATTGAGTGTCGCACTGTCGCATGCGAATGACGTCATTGATAAATAATAAAAATGGCATAATTAAACCATAAATGTGTCAATTCATAATATGTTAACAACTGCCTAAACACTTTATAATTTGCTACATATAGGGTCAAATAGTACTTGTGTGGAGCGGGTTAGTTTTTAAGGTGTTATTATTACACAGTTCTAAAACATATTTTTTAAGCTGTTATTATTACACAGTTGTAAACCATACAGAATATGAAGCACAACATTAGCTTGTTAAAGGTTATCTAGGGTTTGAAGTAGTTTGATAGTAGTTTGTTACCTCTACTCATTAGAGAAAGTAGACAAATGCTCCATTCCAGGTTTTCCCAATGACCCTTCACTCCAGAGCTGAGTTGACTCGAGACCGTAGGTCGCGTCTGGGAGAGGAGGGAGAGAGGGCTTCCCCGAATGGATTGACACAAGAAGGATTTACGCTTTAAATTGTGTTTTATTCAGTATGGCTATATACGTGTTTGATAAAAACAGTATTGGTAGATTGTGTCAATGTATCAGCGTTGTAAAGAAGAGCTACTAACCAGCCATATTTTCCGAGTGAAACCAATACAATGATCGTCAGTGTCTATCAGGAGTGGAATATTATTAGCAATTCAGACAGTGCAACTGTCTCTCTGGTATGTAAAGTATTTGAGCTGCCTTTTAAAGTCAACGTGTAAATAACATCTAAACCAACAACACTTATATTATTTGTGACATTCACGAATAGCTTAGCCAGCCATCCAATGCCACGAGTGTCAAATACTCGATATTTTTCGGACATTCGGTCAAGTGCAAGAAAATCTACTCGACGCGGCAAAAGTGTTGCAAGCTGGTTACAACATTGTCATTACGCTTCCGTCCGAAACTCGTGCAGTAAAAAAGTAGGCCGCGAGCCAAGTCCGGTGTTGTGTGGCAGCCTATACTTTTAAAGGGCTTCACTTCTGCCTTTTAACTGTTAAATGGCTTAGCCTAAATATACAATAAATACCACCGCCATGCGGAAGAAGAAGGAGCGTTAGGAGATTTTAGCATATTGATTAATAATACAAATATATTATTGATATCGCAATGAATCATTTATTTATATGAAAGGGTTATTGTGTAATCTGTTAACTACATGGTAATAGGCATGTCTCTACTTCACGGATCATTGCTTTGACAAGGTGTTGTGTGTTGTAAACTGTTTAGTCCGCTAAGCCAAATACGGACCGTATTTGGCACGGCAGGCCCAGCGCCATTCTTTTCGTTAAAGGGACACAGTAGGGAAAACTGCAGTAGCCTAAAGTGGGCTCACAAGGCGAGTTTATTGAACATGATCAGTTGAAAGTGAAAGACGACTGGTAACTCGACAATCTTCAACACTATACAACTAACCCATATAGTTACACCTGATACCTCATACATGTTCTATTTGCAGTCACACGCTTCATTGCCCGAATGCAATACCATGCTGTTCAAGATTTCTAAACATCTGCTACAAATTATACAATTGGGTTCTCTTATACCCAGTACATACAAAAAAAACGTGTGACCAGGCTTGTTTTGTTAGGAAAATAAAAAAGTTTTCTCCTTAGTGTTGTCAGTCAAACACAGACGTGTTTGGGTGTGTTATATAGTGCACTAATAGAGAAACAGACAGTTATTTTAACATATATATTTTTTTCTTGATCAATTCCCTCCAGGTCCTTGCACAGCTTTTCAACATGGTGGGAAAATAACTCAGCATTTGGGTGTCAGTGTAAGCCAGTAATCCACTCTCAAAAAAATTAAGGAACAGAGAAAAAAAAGTTGAAGTTGGAGCACAGCTGAGAACAACCATTCACCTGGTTCCCATGCCGACTGCACCATCTCTGCCCTCTCACATCCTCCACTATGCCTCCTACTCCCAAACCCCCTAAGAGACAACCCCCACCACAGACAAGGAATGGCTGCAAGGTGATACCCACAACAACAACCACCACTACCACCACCGCCAAGAGGCAGATCTCCAACTCCAGCAAGTCCAGAGGAAAAGCCTTTGAGAGCCCACAGTCGACACCAAAACCCCCCCAAAGATCCACAACCAGGACCCAGGCCCAGCCGGCCAGAAGCCCAGGGAGGAGTGGGCTTGGCAGTCAGGTCCCGGGGGGGTCCCCTGGTAGGGTTAACCATGCCCCTGTGCATGTAACAGGATCAGTGAGGCTAAGGAGCCGGGGTAATCCTCTGCTACAGCATGGGGTGGGAGAGGATCCACCGGGGCGCAGGATGTCCTTACGGGGCATGGGGTGCTCCAAGAAGTTTCCTCCCCTGACGGTAAAGCCTAGCAGGGGAGGGAAGAAAGCCAGAGGGAGGGGGGCGAGGGGAGCAAGGGGTCAGAGATGGAGCGAAAGAGGGATTGAGCAAGGACCTGAGGAGTCTGACCCTGGTAGTATAGACCCTAGTGTGATTGACCAAGAGAAGGAGGTAGTCAGCCATGATAGAGAGGGCCAACCTCTTAACCTAAGCACTGAACTTGATGACCCTTCCTGTGTTGACCAGCAGGAGCCAGGAGTCGGCCATGATGGTAAGGGCAAACTTCTTAACCTGAGGACTGATGACTCAGCTAGTGATGACAAACATGAAGAGTTAGTTGCCCATAATGGTGACGCGGTTGGTACTAACCCACATAATAAGCCTTTCAGCCATAGTGGTGAGGTCAACAACTCGGAGCTCAATGACCCCATCAGTGTTGACCAACAACAGGAAAAGCTAGTCAATAACATTAGTGAGGGCAATTCAGGGCAATTCTACCAGAGCCATGAGCTTGGTGACTCTACCAGTGATGAGAGGCAGGAAGTGTCAGTCGTCCCTAAAGGTGAAGACAAAGCCAAGATTAACCTTGGAGCTGAGCAGATTGAGATGGAGCAGAGAGAGAGAGATACTCATGCAGAGGAGGGGAGAGGAGGGGAGAGGTTGGAGAAGGACGGAAAGGAAGCAGTGGAGAAGGAAGGAGAGGAAGCAATGGAGGAAGGAGAAAAGACGGATGAAGAAAAGAAGAAAGCAGAGGAGGAGGAGAGAGTGGAGATAGTCAAGGTGAAGGAGACTAAGGAAAGAGAGGAGAAAGACGAGAGACTGGAGAAGAGAGAGGTTATCAGCAGAACTCCAGACACAAGCTCCAGTATGTCTGTCTCTCAGCACCAAAAGCCACCTCTGCAGGATGACGTGTTGATGATGCAATCACCTGTCCATCCCCCATCTGTCTCTGAACCAGCCACCTCAGACCTGGTGTCACCCCCTCTCTCTCATCCTCACCCGACCTTTCCACTTCAACCCGCAATGTCACATGACATTAAGGTTTTTAACCAAGGTGCAAAACTAATCCAACCTACCCAAACTGTTGAAATCCATAAACCTTTAAAAGTCCCAACTACTTTCCATGAGACATCACAGATGACCTCAGTGCACCCAGTATCACTAAGTCTCTCAGTTGCCTTCCTCAGTGAACCCCACAAGTCCCTGTGTGTAATCCCAGCGAACCCAGCACTCAGTCAGAGCCTGGAGAGCCCTGTCTCTCCAGAGGCTAGACAACTTCTCAGACCAGTGGACGAAGAGACCAAAGAGTCATCCAATCACCTCAATGCAAAATTATCTTCATCATCTGCATCATCATCGTCAGACCTGTACACCAGCGCGGAGGTCCCCATCACTGTGTCTGTACCTGACCTGGGTCCATTGTCAAACAACCACAACAATTACCCAGAAGAACCACCATCCTCATCATCACTCCCATACACAAAGAAAGACGTTTTCACCACTGGGTCTGAACCAGACAAAGACATTGTATCTGTCTCTGATTGTGACCTAGGTTCTGGTCCAATGACTCACAACAAATACAACCAAGATGAGCCACAACCATCACTCCCAAACACAGACACAAGGTCTGAACCAAACACAGATATTGCATCTGTCTCTGTATCTGATCTGGGTTCAGTGCCAAAGACCTCCTCCATCCCTAACCAGGAGAGTTCTAGCTCCAAGTTCTCATTCTCCTTCTCCTGCAGCTCTGAGAGCACCCAATCATCCTACTCCTTCGACACTGAGTCAGAGACTGGATATGGGGAACCTAGCCCCCCTGGACACCCTAGCCTGGACCTGGGACACCTGGACGGGGGCACATCTCTGCCCCGAACCCCACGGATCATCCAGAGGAGGGAGAGGAAGAAGAGGAGTAGGTGTGGAGGGTGTGAGCCGTGCCTAAGGAAGATCAACTGTGGCCAGTGTAGCTGCTGTCTGAACCGCAGGACTGGACACCAGATCTGTAAACTGAGGAAGTGTATGGAGCTGAGGAAGAGGAGGCCAATGTCACTGCTCACACTAACATCTACTCAGGTAAGGTTTTTTCTAAGGCGTAGAGTAAACTTTAGGCTAAAACTGGAAAAGGCTGCTTATAAACTCCTTATAAACCTCATAACTTTTTAACGTTTTATTATTCAATTGTGTATAACCATTATAAGGAGTTTAAAAGCAGACCTTATGGTAAAATTGACCAAGTCAATTGACCTTTCTTTAGAGAATACTGTACGTGCTGAGAAAGTCACCTAACTGCAACTGACCCCAAAGCCACAGAGAGTCTAAAGCCAGCTTGTTATTGTCACTACTTCTCTAAGTTGTCATATGCCTGTGGCGATGCTATGCTATAGACTGACTGAGAGGATACGTGAGGCGTAGTCTGTTGGTCTGTGACAGTTTATGGTGTGTGTGTGTTTGTGTGTGTGTGTGTGTGTGTGTGTGTGTGTGTGTGTGTGTGTGTGTGTGTGTGTGTGTGTGTGTGTGTGTGTGTGTGTGTGTGTGTGTGTGTGTGTGTGTGTGTGTCTGTGTGCTCTGGGTTCTCCAAAATATGTGGTGAAATTAAGTGGGAGGAGAGAGAGCATATAAAGGGCTGAGGATAGAAAAGGACGGGGTCAGTTGGAGAGGATAGAATGTTCTGGACAGTGAGATTGCATTGATATACTACTATATGGGAAAGAAAAGGGTACTGTGCTTGACAACTGTGGTCATCAAAGGAGGTGACATAAGGAGGGATTCACGGGTCCCTGCGGCTGTCCTCCACCCACAGGGGCCAAAGAGACCAGGGGCCAAGGGGCCTTACCCCTCCACTGTCCTCTCCTCTCCACTCTGGCCCCATGACAGCATGGAACCTAATGTTTCATGTGTGCCAGCCTAGTCCACATAGTAAAATCGCAATAAGAGGTCATTCAACTCCCATGGATTTAAATTCAACAGCATTTTGGGGTTTATATGATGCCACCCTCATATAGAGTTAAAACTACTCTGGTCATAGGGTTGATTATTATTACATGTATGACACTAAATGGAGTAAATATCCAATCACATTGAACTCTCAGGGAGTTGATCAAATTTAACTCTACATCACATTTCACACTTTCAGTGTCGTTTTTAATTCACTCCCATGCCATTTTACACTTTTCTGTGTTGTTTTGAATTAACAACTCCGTCAGAGTATATTTTTACTCTTGCTGTTTGCTTTGTAAATCCAACCACTTACAGATTGAAATTGTTAAGAAAATTGTGTTATTTATCTTTGCATAGCATAAGATAAATAACACTCAATGTACATGCGAAAACACAGATATTGAAACAAATAAATTCAAAAAATCAACCTGTAACATAGCATTCTGGGAAATACGAGTTAAAAACATTAGCACTGTGAATGTAACACTTCTTGCAGTGTACTTCAAAGAAGTCTAAAGAGTGTGTGGATACTCCATACAGATGTAGGATCTTAATTTGATCACCCTGTTGCAGGAGAACTTGTAGTGTATTTGACACCACCCCTGGTTAAAGGGGGAATAAGGCAGCCCAAGAGTTAACACAGGAACTTTATTCACATAGAGGAAAATTCAGGTACATGGGGCTGTAGTGGAATGGTAGTGGTTCTGTAATGGACAGAAACAGAGGTAATGAATACAGTGTACACAATTCAAGGTCACACTTTATTTGGATAGTCCAGATTTCCCATCTGTAGATGCTCTACAGATGGTCATACTATCAACAAACTATCTGTTGATAAACAACTGCTTGGCTAATTTTAGGGTTAGGGTTAGGTTTAGAGTTAGGGTTAAGTTTAGGGTTATGTTTAGGGTTAAGGTTAAGGTTAGAGTAAGGGTTAGGGCTAGGGTTAGGTTTAGAGTAAGGGTTAAATCAAATCAAATCAAATTTTATTGGTCACATACAGTTGTGGCCAAAAGTTTTGAGAATGACACAAATATTAATTTTCGCAAAGTTTGCTGCCTCTGTTTGGATGATGGCAATTTGCATATACTCCAGAATGTTATGAAGAGTGATCAGAGAAATTGCAATTAATTGCAAAGTCCCTCTTTGCCATGCAAATGAACTGAATCCCCCAAAAACATTTGCACTGCATTTCAGCCCTGCCACAAAAGGACCAGCTAACATCATGTCAGTGATTCTCTCGTTAACACAGGTGTGAGTGTTGACGAGGACAAGGCTTGAGATCACTCTATCATGCTGATTGAGTTCGAATAACAGACTGGAAGCTTCAAAAGGAGGTGCATGGAATCATTGTTCTTCCTCTGTCAACCATGGTTACCTGCAAGGAAACACGTGCCATCATCATTGCTTTGCACAAAAAGGGCTTCACAGGCAAGGATATTGCTGCCAGTAAGATTGCACCTATATCAATAATTTATCAGATCATCAAGAACTTCAAGGAGAGCAGTTCAATTGTTGTGAAGAAGGCTTCAGGGCGCCCAAGAAAGTCCAGCAAGCGCCAGGACCGTCTCCTAAAGTTGATTCAGCTGCGGGATCGGGGCACCACCAGTACAGAGCTTGCTCAGGAATGGCAGCAGGCAGGTGTGAGTGCATCTGCACGCACAGTGAGACAAAGACTTTTGGAGGATGGCCTGGTGTCAAGAAGGGCAGCAAAGAAGCCACTTCTCACCAGGAAAAACATCAGGGACTGACTGATATTCTGAAAAAGGTACAGGGATTTGACTGCTGAAGACTGGGGTAAAGTCATTTTCTCTGATGAATCCCCTTTCCGATTGTTTGGGGCATCCGGAAAAAAGCTTGTCCGGAGAAGACAAGGTGAGTGTTACCATCAGTCCTGTGTCATGCCAACAGTAAAGCATCCTGAGACCATTCATGTGTGGGTTTGCTTCTCAGCCAAGAGATTGGGCTCACTCACAATTTTGCCTAAGAACACAGCCATGAATAAAGAATGGTACCAACACATCCTCCGAAAGCAACTTCTCCCAACCATCCAGGAACAGTTTGGTGATGAACAATGCCTTTTCCAGCATGATGGGGTACCTTGCCATAAGGCAAAAGTGATAACTAAGTGGCTCGGGGAACAAAACATCAATATTTTGGGTCCATGGCCAGGAAACTCCCCAGACCTTAATCCCATTGAGAACTTGTGGTCAATCCTCAAGAGGCGAGTGGACAAATAAAACTCCACAAATTCTGACAAACTCCAAGAATTGATTATGCAAGAATGGGCTGCCATCAGTCAGGATGTGGCCCAGAAGTTAATTGACAGCATGCCAGGTCAGATTGCAGAGGTCTTGAAAAAGAAGGGTCAACACTGCAAATATTGACTCTTTGCATCAACTTCATGTAATTGTCAATAAAAGCCTTTGACACTTATGAAACGCTTGTAATTATACTTCAGTATTCCATAGTAAGATCTGACAAAAATATCTAAAGACACTGAAGCAGCAAACTTTGTGGAAATTAATATTTGTGTCATTCTCAAAACTTTTGGCCACGACTGTACACATGGTTAGCAGATGTTAATGCGAGTGTAGCGAAATGCTTGTGCTTCTAGTTCCGACCATGCAGTAATATCTAACCAGTAATCTAACAATTTCACAACAACTACATTATACACACAAGTGTAAAGGAATGAATAAGAATATGTACATATTGTCACAATTCCAAAAGTGGTGATGAAGGAGTCAGGCGCAGAGAGCAGGGTAGTGAGAAGCAAGTGGATTTAATATTCCAAAAGAATATAACGAGACGGCTACGCCACACATACAAGGGCGCGTCAAGTACAGTCCAAAACAAACAGGACAAAATCCACATGGAACAGACACCACAAGAAAATACGACACCACAAACAGAAAAACAAGCCTGCACAAAAGTCGGCGGGCCAACTGGGTTTAAATAGCCCACAATAAACCTAAACACAAAACAGGTGCAACAAATCAGACAAAACTAAATGAAACAGAAAAGGGGATCGGTGGCAGCTAGTAGGCCGGAGACGACGACCGCCGAGCGCCGCCCGAACGGGAAGAGGCACCATCTTCGGCGGGATTCGTAACAGTACCCCCCCCCCTGACGCGCGGCTCCCGCAGCGCGCCGACCCCGGCCTCGAGGGCGACCCGGAGGGCGAGGAGCAGGGCGATCCGGGTGGAGGCGGTGAAAGTCCCTCAAGAGGGAAGGATCCAAAATGTCCCCCACCGGTACCCAGCACCTCTCCTCCGGACCGTACCCCTCCCAGTCCACGAGGTACTGCAGGCCCCTCACCCGGCGTCTCGAGTCCAGAATAGCTCGTACCGTGTACGCCGGGGACCCCTCGATGTCAAGAGGGGGCGGAGGGACCTCCGGCACCTCACCTTCCTGAAGGGGACCAGCTACCACCGGCCTGAGGAGAGACACATGAAACGAGGGGTTAATACGATAGTAAGAGGGAAGTTGCAATCTATAACACACCTCGTTTATCCTCCTCAGGACTTTAAATGGCCCCACGCACTGCGGCCCCAGCTTCCGGCAGGGCAGGCGGAGGGGCAGGTTTCGGGCCGAGAGCCAGACCCTGTCCCCTGGTGCGAACACAGGGGCCTCACTGCGGTGGCGGTCAGCGCTCTTCTTCTGCCGTCCACTGGCCTGCTGAAGAGAGTCCTGGACTGCCCGCCAGGTCTCCCTAGAGCGCTGTACCCACTCCTCCACCGCAGGAGCTTCGGTCTGACTCTGATGCCACGGAGCCAGGACCGGCTGGTAGCCCAGCACGCATTGAAATGGCGATATGTTCGTGGAGGAGTGACGGAGTGAGTTCTGCGCCAACTCCGCCCATGAGACGTACCTCGCCCATTCTCCTGGCCGGTCCTGGCAATACGACCTCAGAAACCTACCCACTTCCTGGTTTACTCTTTCCACCTGCCCATTACTTTCGGGGTGATAACCAGAGGTCAGGCTGACCGAGACCCCCAGACGCTCCATAAACGCCCTCCAAACACGGGACGTGAACTGGGGACCTCGATCAGATACGATATCCTCTGGCACCCCGTAGTGCCGGAAGACGTGGGTAAATAGAGCCTCCGCAGTCTGTAGGGCCGTAGGGAGACCAGGCAATGGGAGGAGACGGCAGGACTCGGTATGTGGAGACGGTATATAGTCTCCACATTGACTCAGTACCAGTGCCCCCTGTATATAGTCTCCACATTGACTCAGTACCGGTACCCCCTCTATATAGTCTCCACATTGACTCAGTACTGGTACCCCCTGTATATAGTCTCGCTACTGTTATTTTACGGCTGCTCTTTAATTATTATTTTTATTTATTTTTTACTTTACTCTTATTTTTCTTAAAACTGAATTTTTTGTTAAGGGCTCGTAAGTAAGCATTTCGGCGCATGTGACAATACAATTTGATTTGATTTGATGAGTTAGACTTGAGTTATTGAAATAGCCTACCAAAATATGTCGAACACACAGCACTTGCTAGCATCCTAAAATCACCACATAACAATCCTCTAACCTAAAACATGTGGTCAACAGAAACAAAATGAACAGAGATCTCTGAAAACCTCACACTATTCTACATCCAATTATAGTGTTGTAATAGTAGGAATACTTACCTAGACCTACAAATCCCAATTGTTGAAAATTACATGAGAATGCAGATGGGAGACTCCATCTTTCCGTAGCCTATTCAAAATGTATTTTGAATTTGAAGCATGCTGGTCAAACAGCCTACCTTTAGTCTAAATCAGTATTTATTAATACTGTTAAATAGGCTAGATTGTAATGTTGCTCAGTAAAATAATAGGCCTACAGAGTATTAGGTTACAGACAAAACTGAACTATTCGCTGCTCTCAGTCAGGCATTCGATGATCATCACATAAAAAAATCCTCCTACTCAAATATTTGGTCAGCAGAAATAAGAAACCGTCATAATGTTCTCCATCATACTATAGGGATGTCATTATGAAAATATTAAGCTGTACAACACAAATCAAGTATTTTAGATACAACCAAAAATGCATGTTAAATTTCACTGCCATACAAGTCAAAACAATTTTGTTGGCTTGCGCCGCAATAAAGCTGCATTTTTTTATCTTTCGGATCAATTTGGGTTGGATACAGACCAATTTGGATCCGATTCTTTCTCAGCTCAGATATGTTTTTGGTCAAATCTGGTCAACCTTGTATCCGAATCGGACATTGATTTTCAAAAACAATGACCGGATCCTGTCTGGGTCGGTTAGGAATTTAACGGATTCAATTAGGTTCGGATCTCAATTTTGGGATCTGAGAAGATCTCTAGCTTGCTGCTGTCTCTGCTTGAAGGATACTGAGAAGTGTGTGACCTGGAGAGTCAGAAGGGTGTCGACCCCTACCAACTGCCATAGCAACTGCCATGTCAACAAAATCAGGGCCAAGTCACACAGGTCAGAGAGAGTTTGAGAAGCCGGTTTATGGTACCCCTAGACTCTCATGCACTGCTCCTGGGAGATGGGGAGTGGAGTGTGCAACTTGAAAGGGTTGTGAGGTGCTGATAAGAATCACCGAAAGGGAATATACAGTACCAGTCAAAAGTTTGGACACACTTACTTATTCCAGGGTTTTTATTGTAGAATAATAGTGAAGACATCAAAACTATGAAATAACACATATAGAATCATGTAGTAACCAAAAAAGTAGTAAACTAATCAAAATAGATTTTAGATTTTAGATTCTTCAAATAGCCACCCTTTGCCTTGATGACAGCTTTGCACACTCTGGGCATTCTCTCGACCAGCTTCATGAGGTAATCACCTGGAATGCATTTCAATTAACAGGTGTGCCGTGTTAAAAGTTAATTTGTGGAATTTCTTTCCTTCTTACTGCGTTTGAGCCAATCAGTTGTGTTGTGACAAGGTAGGGGGGTATCCGGAAGAACGCCCTAGTTGGTAAAAGACCAAGTTCATATTATGACAAGAACAGCACAAATAAGCAAAGAGAAACTACAGTCTATCATTACTTTAAGACATGAAGGCCAGTCAATCCGGAAAATTTCAAGAACTTTTAAAGTTTCTTCAAGTTCAGTCGCAAAAACCATGATGAAACTGGCTTTCGTGAGGACCACCACAGGAAAGGAAGACCCAGAGTTACCTCTGCTGCAGAGGATAAGTTCATTAGAGTTACCAGCCTCAGAAATTGCAGCCCAAATAAATGCTTCACGGAGTTCAAGTAACAGACACATCTCAACATTAATTGTTCAGAGGAGACTGCGTGAATCAGGCCTTCATGGTTGAATTGCTGCAAAGAAACCACTACTAAAGGACACTAATAATAAGAAGAGACTTGCTTGGGCCAAGAAACACGGGCAATGGACATTAGACCGATGGAAATGTGAGATTTTTGGTTCCAACTGCCATGTCTTTGTGAGACGCAGCATAGGTGAATGGATGATCTCCGCATGTGTATTTCCCACCGTGAAGCATGGAGGAGGAGGCGTGATGGTGTGGGTGTGCTTTGCTGGTAACACTGTCAGTGACTTATTTAGAATTCAAGGCACACTTAAACAGCATGGATACCACAGCATTCTGCAGCGATACACCATCCCATCTGGTTTGTGCTTAGTGGGACTATCATTTGTTTTTCAACAGGACAATGACTCAACGCACCTCCAGGCTCTGTAAGGGCTATTTGACCAAGATGGAGAATGATGGAGTGCTGCATCAGATGACCTGACTTCCACAATCACCCGACCTCAACCCAATTGAGATGGTTTGGGATTAGTTGGAGTGAAGGAAAAGCAGCAAGTGCAAGTGCTCATTATATGTGGGAACTCCTTCAAGACTGTTGGAAAAGCATTCCAGGTGAAGCTGGTTGAGAGAATGCCAAGAGTGTGCAAAGCTGTCATCAAGGCAAAGGGTGGCTACTTTAAAGAATCTCAAATATAAAATATATTTTGATAAACACTTTTTTGGTTACTACATGATTACATATGTGTTATTTCATAGTTTTGATGTCTTCACTATTATGCTACAATGTAAAAAATAGTAAAAAAATTAAGAAAAACCCTTGAATGAGTAGGTGTGTCCAAACTTTTGACTGGTACTGTATATTTCCCATTATTTCCATTTATCCCTGGGAGTCAGTGGACAGGACTGGGCCTCTGGAGGCTAGAGGGAACAGGACTGGGCCTCTGGAGGCTAGAGGGAACAGGACTGGGACTCTGGAGGCTAGAGGGAACAGGACTGGGCCTTTGGAGGCTAGAGGGAACAGGACTGGGCCTCTGGAGGCTAGAGGGAACAGGACTGGGCCTCTGGAGGCTAGAGGGAACAGGACTGGGCCTCTGGAGGCTAGAGGGAACAGGACTGGGCCTCTGGAGGCTAGAGGGAACAGGACTGGGCCTCTGGAGGCTAGAGGGGGTGGTGGAGCAGGACTGGGACTCTGGAGGCTAAAGGGGGCATTGGTCGCTCTTTATCTGGCAAGATTAGTTTACTGATGAGTAGTAGTGACTCTTAAGTTCTGGGTGAGACAACAGAGCAGTGCAGGCAGGGATGTAGTGGATGGTAAGCACCGTTTACTCACCTTTTTATTTGGTTAATGACCGTTTACCCACTTATTATTGCATTCCCAGTGTTGATCAACACTCAGAACACTAATATTCTTGATCTGAGTTCTAATCGCGCCTGCCTCTCTGCGAACGAGTGGAATCATGATTCAGGTATGCTTGTTATGTTCGCATGCTAACTTGCTGTCTAGTAGGATGGAGTTAGAAGCTGAAGTTAAACGGAGCCTGACCTCAGCAGGAGCAGTTGACTGAAATTAATTAAACTAGCTATAATCTTAAGAAAAGATAGGCTACTATAAGTTCTCATAACAAAATAACTTTGCTTTATAAAGAGAGAGAAACCAATCAAAGAGGTTAGTAGTACAGTGGTTCCCAAACTTGCGTTCGGGGACCCTTGTGAGGTCCCCTGAAATTGAAATAGGATCCCCTGAGAGAATCCTCAATCTTATCGAAACACATGAATAACTTGTTTCTCTTCAAATGGGTATAGAAAACAACATTTTAGAGTCAACTAAGGCCTTTTACACTGTTTGAATGCACTTTCATGTCATTATGTGTTGGGACAGCCAGTGGGACTTAAAATTGAGTGAAATACAAAAGACAATTTAAATATAAAGACAATTTAATATTATTGTCATGTATATAAAATATATATTTTTAAAACTGCTTTAAAGAGAGTAGTGAGACAGATAGTGGTGGGGCAGGCAGTGTGAGGCCGAGGCAGGCTGTGAGGCCGAGGCAGGCTGCAATGCAGGAGGCTGAGGAAACACGGAGTCAGAGAGAGGAACCGAGCAGAGAGAGAAGGTTAGTAGTACAATGGTTCCCAAACTTGGGGTCCCCTGAGAGGATCTGTAATCTTATCAAACACATCAATAACTTGTTTCTCTTCAAATGGGTATAGAAAACAACATTTTAGAGTCAACTAAGGGCCTTTTACACTGGTGCACTTTAGCAGCTAACAATACAGAAAACGGAATTGCAGTGCAGCTCACATGAGATATCAAGAACATGAACGTGATTAAAATGATTTTTCTGGACTTTTCTAGTGTCCAGTCCAAATTAACTATTTTGATAGGGATGACCTGATGTGCATTTTGTCATTTTTTACTGCTGAAAATGACATTAGGCCTTCCCTATAGAACTGCATGAAAATTACATTATGCCTTCCCTATAGAACTGCATGAAAATTACATTAGGCCTTCCCTATAGAACTGCATGAAAATTACATTAGGCCTTCCCTATAGAACTGCATGAAAATTACATTAGGCCTTCCCTATAGAACTGCATGAAAATGACATTAGGCCTTCCCTATAGAACTGCATGAAAATTACATTAGGCCTTCCCTATAGAACTGCATGAAAATTACATTAGGCCTTCCCTGTAGAACTGCATGAAAATGACATTAGGCCTTCCCTATAGAACTGCATGAAAATTACATTAGGCCTTCCCTATAGAACTGCATGAAAATGACATTAGGCCTTCCCTATAGAACTGCATGAAAATGACATTAGGCCTTCCCTATAGAACTGCATGAAAATGACATTAGGCCTTCCCTATAGAACTGCATGAAAATTACATTAGGCCTTCCCTATAGAACTGCATGAAAATTACATTAGGCCTTCCCTATAGAACTGCATGAAAATTACATTAGGCCTTCCCTATAGAACTGCATGAAAATTACATTAGGCCTTCCCTATAGAACTGCATGAAAATGCAGTCAAACAATACAGTTTTGAAAATGTCATATGTTCTGGTTTATACCGGTGGTTGTTCGTCTTATCTTTACCCACCCAGTGTGTGTGTGTGTGTGTGTGTGTGTGTGTGTGTGTGTGTGTGTGTGTGTGTGTGTGTGTGTGTGTGTGTGTGTGTGTGTGTGTGTGTGTGTGTGTGTGTGTGTGTGTGTGTGTGTGTGTGTGTGGGTGTGTGGGTGTGTGGCGTGATCTGCAATGCCTCTCTCTGACAGTTTAAACTGATGGTTTCACCTTCATAATAACACACTTCCTGGCTGATTTGCAGTGCTTATTATAAAGCTTTGTGAAGGTTGTGACAACTTTTACGAACGGATGATTTCAGCCTGAGGATAAGAAATTGGCTGGCTGGCTAAAAATGTTCCTAAACGACATCGATAAGATACGTTCTGTAGAATGGGATGTGTGTTTGTGTGTGTGTGTGGCACTTTCACATGATGTCACATCTATGCATAGTAAGAGCTTCAGTGCTGAATATATCGCTCCCTCATAGAGTGTTCAGAGTCAGACAGGTCCCTGTTGCATCGCTGTTGAACATGTGTGATTGAAAAAGAGACAGAGTGCCTTCAGTTGAGCGGTTGCAGTGTGCAGTGTGCAGTGTGCAGTGTGTGTGTGTGTGTGTGTGTGTGTGTGTGTGTGTGTGTGTGTGTGTGTGTGTGTGTGTGTGTGTGTGTGTGTGTGTGTGTGTGTGTATATATATACAGTGCATTCGGAAAGTATTCAGACCCCTTTACCTTTTCCACATTTTGTTACATTACAGCCTCATCAATCTACACACAATACCCCATAATGACAAAGCAAAAACAGTTTTGCAAATTTATAAAAAATAAAAAATGAAATATCACGTTTACATAAGTATTCAGAACCTTTACTCTTGGGTATGATGCTACAAGCTTGGCACACCTGTATTTGGGGAGTTTCTCCCATTCTTCTCTGCAGATCCTCTCAAGCTCTGTCAGGTTGGATGGGGAGCGTTTTTCATGTCTCTCCAGAGATGTTCGATCGGGTTCAAGTCTGGGCTCTGGCTGGGCCACTCAAGGACATTCAGAGACTTGTCCCGAAGCCACTCCTGCGTTGTCTTGGCTGTGTGTTTAGGGTCATTGTCCTGTTGGAAGGTGAAACTTCGCCCCAGTCTAAGGTCCTGAGCGCTCTGGAGCAGGTTTTCATCAAGGATCTTTCTGTACTTTGCTCTGTTCATCTTTCCCTTGATCCTGACTAGTCTCCCAGTCCCTGCCGCTGAAAAACATCCCCACAGCATGATGCTGCCACCACCATGCTTCACCGTAGGGATGGTGCCAGGTTTCCTCTAGACGTGACGATTGGCATTCAGGCCAAAGTGTTCGATCTTGGTTTCATCGGACCAGAGAATCTTGTTTCTCATGGTCTGAGTCCTTTAGGTGCCTTTTGGCAAACTCCAAGCGGTGTGTCATGTGCCTTTTACTGAGGAGTGGCTTCCGTCTGGCCACTCTACCATAAAGGCCTGATTGGTGGAGTGCTGCAGAGATGGTTGTCCTTCTGGAAGGTTCTCCCATCTCCACAGAGGAACTCTGGAGCTCTGTCAGAGTGACCATCAGGTTCTTGGTCACCTCCCTTACAAAGACCCTTCTCCCCCGATTTCTCAGTTTGGCTGGGCGGCCAGCTCTAGGAAGAGTCTTGGTGGTTCCAAACTTCTTCCATTTAAGAATGATGGAGGCCACTGTGTTCTTGGGGACCTTCAATGCTGCAGAGTATTTTTGGTATCCTTCCCCAGATCTGTGCCTCAACACAATCCTGTCTCGGAGCTCTACGGACAATTCTTTCGACCTCATGGCTTAGTTTTTGCTCTACCATGCACTGTCAACTGTGGGACTTTATATAGACAGGTGTGTGCCTTTCCAAATCCTGTCCAATCAATTGAATTTACCACAGGTGGACTAAAATCAAGTTGTAGAAACGTCTCAAGGATGATCAATGGAAACAGGAGCTCAGTTTCGAGTCTCATAGCCAAGGGTCTGAATACCTATGTAAATAAGGGTGTTTCTGTTTTTTATTTTTAATACATTTGCAAAAAAATCTAAAACCTGTTATGTCTTTTGTCTATATCATTATGGGGTATTGTGTATAGATTTTAATCCATTTTAGAATAGGCTGTAACGTAACAAAATGTAGAAAAAGTCATGGGGTCTGAATACTTTCCGTAGGCACTGTATTTGTGTCTGTGTGAGTAAATGAAAGAACAGAGGGAGGAGAGAGAGGGAGGTAGGGAGAGGTAGGGAGGGAGATAGAGGGAGGTTGGGAGAGGTAGGTAGGGAGGATGATGTGTGTGTTTGATCATATTCCAAACCAGGACAGGCTTAACAGGTGTAGTCACGTTAGTGGCTCTGTTCAATCTGGATTGCTGAAGCGATTGAGCCGACATATGCAGCGTTTACCGTGAATGCAGTCTCCGCTAACGTGGGAACATTGCCTTTACATTTCAATCACGCTGTAATGCTGAATTTCCACGATACGGATTGAATAGAGCCCTAGGTGGAGTAACCACACAACCCATAATTGTGTGTGTGTGAGTGAATGAGTGAGTGAGTGAGTGAGTGAGTGAGTGAGTGAGTGAGTGAGTGAGTGAGTGAGTGTGTGAGTGAGTGAGTGAGTGAGTGAGTGAGTGAGTGAGTGAGTGAGTGAGTGAGTGAGTGAGTGAGTGAGTGAGTGAGTGAGTGAGTGAGTGAATGAGTGAGTGTGAGTGTAAATAGCTGGATGTCACTGGGCAGACCAGTCTTGATAATCCAGCCTCCACACCCAGGTAATGAAAGGCCAGTATCACCGTCCCAACTGTCAAACATGTACAGATGTAGAATCTTAAATTGATCACCCTGTAGCAGGAGAACTTTCCTGCAATGCAGAAAATTCTAGTGTATTTGAGGTAAAAATCTAATAAAATGTACACTTTGAAATTCCTGACTTGATCAACCCCTACAAAAATGTCCATTAATTATACTCACATGAAAATTCACATTTCCTTTTGCTGCATTATTTTCCTGCTGTAGCAAACTGGCTCAAATTAAAATCATACATCTGTAGCCTTATAATGGCATGTCAAAATGGTAGATTTGAAAGTGATATTTTTTCTGTTCAACAGTAATTGCATAGTAATGTCAAATCATAAAAACACACTATCAACTTGTTGTAACTTTATTAGGGTTTAGTGGTGTGTACAGTACTGTGGAGTGTTGCATTTCTATGGTCAATTAATTTCAACAATAATAAACTCAGCAAAAAAAGAAACGGCCCTTTTTCAGGACCATGTCTTTCAAAGATAATTCATAAAAATCTAAATAACTTCACAGAGCTTCATTGTAAAGGGTTTAAATACTGTTTCCCATGCTTGTTCAATGAACCATAAACAATTAATGAACATACACCTGTGGAACAGTCATTAAGACACGAACAGCTTACAGACGGTAGGAAATTAAGGTCACAGTTATGAAAACTTAAGACACTAAAGAGGCCTTTCTACTGACTCTGAAAAACACCAAGAGAAAAATGCCTAGTGTCCCTGCTCATCTGTGTGAACGTGCCTTAGGCATGCTGCAAGGAGGCATGAGGACTGCAGATGTGGCCAGGGCAATAAATTGCAATGTCCGTACTGTGAGACGCCTAAGACAGCGCTACAGGGAGACAGGACGGACAGCTGATCGTCCTCGCAGTGGCAGACCACGTGTAACAACACCTGCACAGGATCGGCACATGCGAACATCACACCTGCGGGACAGGTACAGGATGGCAACAATAACTGCCCGAGTTACACCAGGAACGCACAATCTCTCCATCAGTGCTCAGACTGTCCGCAATAGACTGAGAGAGGCTGGACTGAGGGCTTGTAGGCCTGTTGTAAGGCAGGTCCTCACCAGACATCACCTGCAACAACGTCGCCTATGGGCATAAACCCACCGTCGTTGGAACAGACAGGACTGGCAAAAAGTGCTCTTCACTGACGAGTCGCGGTTTTGTCTCAGTAGTCACAGTCTTTGCTAATGCCCATCTTATGTAAATGCTGAAGCTGCGAGGCTATTGTTGTTGTATTGGGAGATCATGAAGGTTTCTCTGTGAGTGTGAGGGGGCAGTCTGGTTGAGTGCTCAAAGACACATACTACACACACACACACACACACACACACACACACACACACACACACACACACACACACACACACACACACACACACACACACTTCTTTCCCTGTCCCTCGCCTGTGTGGAGGTGGTGGAGGTAGTAGGAGTGTGTGTGAATTGTGAAATGTTAGAGGTATTGTGAGCCTCAACACTCCAGCCAGTGTGTGTGTGTCCGTGTGTGTGTATAAAGGCCTATACTATATCATGTATAACAGCTAAAAGTAACAGCTAGTAGTAACAGCTAGCAGTAACACCTAGTAGTAACACGTAATAGTAACTGCTAGTAGTAAATGCTAGCGGTAACAGCAGCAGTAGTAACAGCTAGCAGTAACAGCTAGTAGTAATACCTAATAGTAACAGCTAGTAGGAAATGCTAGCAGTAACAGCAGCAGTAGTAACAGCTAGTAGGAACAACTAGTCGTAACAGCTAGCAGTAACACCTAGTAGTAACACCTAGTAGTAACACCTAGCAGTAACACCTAGTAGTAACACCTAGTAGTAACACCTAGTAGTAACAGCTAATAGTAACAGCTAATAGTAACACCTAGTGGTAACACCTAGTAGTAACAACAGCAGTAGTAACAGCTAGGAGTAACAGCTAGTAGTAACACCTAAAAGTAACAGCTAGCAGTAACAGCTAGTAGTAACAGCTAGCAGTAACATCAGTAGTAATAACGTAGTAACAATTAGTAGTAACAGCTAGTAGTAACAACTAGTAGTAACAGCTAATAGTAACAGCTAATAGTAACAGCTAGTAGTAACAGCTAGTAGTAACAGCTAGTAGTAACACCTAATAGTAACAGCTAGTAGTAACAGCTAATAGTAACAGCTAGTAGTAACAGCTAGCAGTAACACCTAATAGTAACAGCTAGTAGTAACAGCTAGTAGTAACATCTAGCAGTAACACTTAATAGTAACACCTAGTAGTAACACCTAGTAGTAACAGCTAATAGTAACACCTAGTAGTAACAGCTAGTAGTAACAGCTAGCAGTAACACCTAATAGTAACAGCTAGTAGTAACACCTAGTAGTAACACCTAGCAGTAACAGATAATAGTAACAGCTAGTAGTAACAGCTAGCAGTAACACCTAATAGTAACAGCTAGTAGTAACACCTAGTAGTAACACCTAATAGTAACACCTAGTAGTAACACCTAATAGTAACAGCTGGTAGTAACAGCTAGTAGTAACAGCTAGCAGTAACACCTAATAGTAACAGCTAGTAGTAACAGCTAGTAGTAACATCTAGCAGTAACACCTAGTAGTAACACCTAGTAGTAACAGCTAGCAGTAACACCTAGTAGTGACACCTAGTAGTAACAGTTAATAGTAACACCTAGTAGTGACACCTAGTAGTAACAGTTAATAGTAACACCTAGTAGTAACAGTAGCAGTAGTAACAGCTAGGAGTACCAGCTAGTAGTAACACCCAGTAGTAACAGCTAGCAGTAACAGCTAGTAGTAACAGCTAATAGTAACAGCTAATAGTAACAGCTAGTAGTAACAGCTAGTAGTAACAGCTAGTAGTAACACCTAATAGTAACAGCTAATAGTAACAGCTAGTAGTAACAGCTAGCAGTAACACCTAATAGTAACAGCTAGTAGTAACAGCTAGTAGTAACATCTAGCAGTAACACTTAATAGTAACACCTAGTAGTAACAACTAGTAGTAACAGCTAGTAGTAACACCTAGTAGTAACAGCTAATAGTAACAGCTAGTAGTAACAGCTATTATTAACACCTAGTAGTAACACCTAGCAGTAACAGCTAATAGTAACAGCTAGTAGTAACAGCTAGCAGTAACAGCTAGTAGTAACACCTAGTAGTAACACCTAGTAGTAACACCTAGTAGTAACACCTAATAGTAACACCTAGTAGTAACACGTAATAGTAACAGCTGGTAGTAACAGCTAGTAGTAACAGCTAGCAGTAACACCTAATAGTAACAGCTAGTAGTAACAGCTAGTAGTAACATCTAGCAGTAACACCTAGTAGTAACACCTAGTAGTAACAGCTAGCAGTAACACCTAGTAGTGACACCTAGTAGTAACAGTTAATAGTAACACCTAGTAGTAACAGTAGCAGTAGTAACAGCTAGGAGTACCAGCTAGTAGTAACACCCAGTAGTAACAGCTAGCAGTAACAGCTAGTAGTAACAGCTAATAGTAACAGCTAATAGTAACAGCTAGTAGTAACAGCTAGTAGTAACAGCTAGTAGTAACACCTAATAGTAACAGCTAATAGTAACAGCTAGTAGTAACAGCTAGCAGTAACACCTAATAGTAACAGCTAGTAGTAACAGCTAGTAGTAACATCTAGCAGTAACACTTAATAGTAACACCTAGTAGTAACAACTAGTAGTAACAGCTAGTAGTAACACCTAGTAGTAACAGCTAATAGTAACAGCTAGTAGTAACAGCTAGTATTAACACCTAGTAGTAACACCTAATAGTAACAGCTAGTAGTAACACCTAATATTAACAACTAGTAGTAACAGCTAGCAGTAACACCTAATAGTAACAGCTAGTAGTAACAGCTAGTAGTAACATCTAGCAGTAACACTTAATAGTAACAGCTAGTAGTAACAGCTAGCAGTAACACTTAATAGTAACAGCTAGTAGTAACAGCTAGTAGTAACACTTAATAGTAATAGCTAGTAGTAACAGCTAGTAGTAACAGCTAGCAGTAACACCTAATAGTAACAGCTAGCAGTAACACTTAATAGTAACAGCTAGTAGTAACAGCTAGCAGTAACACTTAATAGTAACAGCTAGTAGTAACAGCTAGCAGTAACATTCAGGGCGGGATGTAATTGTAAAATGTTCTTTGTCTAAAATAAATCACTGCACAAAAATAAATCACTGCATTTGACTCACACAGCCTCAGTCACTTACTCACCTTGTCCACTGTGTGTGTGCCTCTCTGTAACATAAGCTAAACATTTAGCTGGCTAGCTCATCATGTCTCAGTCTAAACTGTACACTCAAAATACAGAAAGGAGTGGGAATCAAACCCTGAATTCAAAGGCTGGTTGAAGCCGTTTATTGGAGATGATACACGGGCATACTGCCTGTATTCTAAGGCTGATTTCTACACCAAACTTAGTGATGTAAAAAAACACATACTCATATTCATACTCAAAAGGCAAAGCCTTATAACAGTTCCACCCAAAACAAGCTGCCATTTATGGTTAAAAAAATGGACTGCAAAAAGGCTGAGGCCACCATGGCATTAGCGATCGCTGAATACTGTTCCATGCTGGCATGTGATCACATTGGAGAAGCATGTAGAGCTGCTTTCTCAGACTCCACTGCTGCTACCCACTTCAAAATGCACAGGACAAAGTGCACAGAAATGATTAATGGTGTTCTACTTTCTGAAGAAGTTGGTCGCAGATGTGGGTGACCAGCGTTTCAGCCTCCTCCTCGATGAGTCCACGGATGTAAGTGTTTCTAAGTACCTTGGGGTTGTGATAAGGTAACTTTAGTGACACCAAGCAGACAATTGTATCAACATTTCTGGGGCTTGTTGAGTTGGAGGGAGGAGATGCCAAATCTATAGCCCGTGCTGTTGTGGCTTTCCTCGAGAAGTGTTGTCTTAAAAAGAGAAACTCCTGGGGATAGGGACTGACAATGCCTCTGTTATGACGGGGATTAACAATGGGGTCCATAAAGTGCTGAAGGAGGAGTATGGACTCAAATATCTGGTTCTTATTCGCTGTGTGAGCCACTCTCTGCAGCTTGCTCATTTGTAGTTCTAAACATATTTAGGGTGTTTTTTACTCACTTTTTGTCTCTCCCACAACGTTATTCCTCTCTCTTACAGCGTCCATCACAATTACATGCACATGGCCAATTAGGCGATGTCATTTAGCGACTTCTAGCAACTTTTAGGACAGCCAATAGCTACTTTCCTTAATGAGGAGTTGGCAACACTGGTAGTAACAGCTAGCAGTAACACCTAGTAGTAACAGCTAGCAGTAACAGCTAGTAGTGACAGCTAGCAGTAACAGCTAGTAGTAACAGCTAGTAGGAACAGCTAGTAGTAACAGCTAGTAGTAACAGCTAGCAGTAACAGTTAGTAACAGTTAGTAGTAGCAGCTAGCAGTAACAGCTAGCAGTAACAGCTAGTAGTAACAGCTAGTAGTAACAGCTAGCAGTAACAGCTAGCAGTAACAGCTAGTAGTAACAGCTAGTAGTAACAGTTAGTAGTAACAGCTAGTAGTAACAGCTAGCAGTAACAGCTAGTAGTAACAGCTAGTAGTAACAGCTAGTAGTAACAGCTAGTAGTAACAGCTAGTAGTAACAGCTAGTAGTAACAGCTAGCAGTAACAGCTAGTAGTAACAGCTAGTAGTAACAGCTAGTAGTAACAGCTAGTAGGAACAGCTAGTAGTAACAGCTAGTAGTAACAGCTAGCAGTAACAGTTAGTAACAGTTAGTAGTAACAGCTAGCAGTAACAGCTAGTAGTAACAGCTAGTAGTAACAGCTAGTAGTAACAGCTAGCAGTAACAGCTAGCAGTAACAGCTAGTAGTAACAGCTAGTAGTAACAGTTAGTAGTAACAGCTAGTAGTAACAGCTAGCAGTAACAGCTAGTAGTAACAGCTAGTAGTAACAGCTAGTAGTAACAGCTAGTAGTAACAGCTAGTAGTAACAGCTAGTAGTAACAGCTAGCAGTAACAGCTAGTAGTAACAGCTAGTAGTAACAGCTAGTAGTAACAGCTAGTAGTAACAGCTAGCAGTAACAGCTAGTAGTAACAGCTAGCAGTAACAGCTAGTAGTAACAGCTAGTAGTAACAGCTAGTAGTAACAGCTAGTAGTAACAGCTAGCAGTAACAGCTAGTAGTAACAGCTAGCAGTAACAGCTAGTAGTAACAGCTAGCAGTAACAGCTCGTAGTAACAGCAGCAGTAGTGCAGTTAGTGGAGCTGCAGCTCTTGGTTTTGCTCCAGAAAGAAACTCTGGGATGTTCAGGTCAGGAAATGTCTCTTTTATTTCATTTGGTGGTGATTTGGCTCCTGTCCATCTTCCATTACAGGAGATTTATCTGCCTCTACACTGAGCCAGGTTTAATGTCTAGGTTTAAATACAGCTAGAGAGCTTGGTAATGAAACCATTAAGGGTGAAAGAAACAGAACTGACCTTAGATCAGTGGCAGGCAACTTAATCTAACTTGGCATTTTCTTCTAATCTGTGTTAATTTCCATGGCCAGCTAGGCTCCACATGTAAGATGAGCCAACGGCCTATGCCAGCTTTGGTAGCATGGTTTCTGTGCCAGGCAGTCTATGTAATGATCTAGGGCTAGGCAATGGGAGGTTCAACTAGTTGTATGTACTGCAGTGGCGGCTGGTGGCACTACATAGGGAGGACGGGCTCATAGTAATGGCTGGAACGGATTGAATGGAATGGTCTCAAACACATCAAACACTTGGTTTAAATGTGTTTGATACCATTCCATTCACTCCAATCCATTCATAATTATGAGCCGTTCTCCCCTCACCAGCCTCCTCTGATGTGGAGGGAGTAATAGTTTGGAACACTTGAACCAAGTCTAATGTAATTTTGTCATTTGTCATTTTTATTAGGAGCCCCATTAGCTAACGCCATAACGCTAGCTAATCTTTCTGGGGTCCAACACCAATTAACAAGATATTACTAACAACCACAATCAAGACTTCACAAACATTCAACAAGTAGACAATACAGATAATTAAAATACCTGATGTACTGTAATCATACCCATGACGATGGTAATAATCATGTGAAATCCCTCTCTATATTTCCCTCATTTAGTTTTAATTTACAATTTGTCCACTTGTTTGATTGGGGCTCAAAATTGTTTCCCTTTGCAATGAACTGGAAGTCATTCGGAATAAGCCCAAAACTGTGAGCTTGGTCAGTTTCTAAGCTAAACTCAAAAGTCCAGGCTACTTTACATCTGTGTGTGTGTGTGTGTGTGTGTGTGTGTGTGTGTGTGTGTGTGTGTGTGTGTGTGTGCGTGCGTGCGTGCGTGCGTGCGTGCGTGCGTGCGTGCGTGCGTGCGTGCGTGCGTGGGTGGGTGCATGAGTTTATGTCAGTGTGTTCTGTGCAAATGTTTTTAGTCACGGGGGAGGCTTTGAAGCCGTGCTTGATTTGCCTTGGTGAATAGAAATTAGAAATTGTCCCTTTGCCCCAAAATACAAAACTCCACTCTGATTCAAACCATCAGACGATAGCCATCTGGAAACAGACAGGGGCAGTTCAAGCATCAAACTCACAGATAAAGTTAAGAATATGTAAATCTCCCTTCATAATCTTCTTTTCCGTTGCTTGCTATCCATTAATGGGATCGTTAGCCTTGTGAGGCCCCCTATTGAGTTAGGCTACGTGTTAGCGAAATCAAATCAAATCTGGGATCTAGCTATCTCTACTGTTATATCTCCCTCTCTCTCTCTTTCCCATGTCTGATCTCTCCTCTGTGTACACAGTGTGTGTGTGTGTGTGTGTGTGTGTGTGTGTGTGTGTGTGTGTGTGTGTGTGTGTGTGTGTGTGTGTGTGTGTGTGTGTGTGTGTGTGTGTGTGTGTGTGTGTGTGTGTGTGTGTGTGTGTGTGTGTGTGTCTGCCTTCCTGTGTCCGTGCATGTGTTTGTGTTTGCCAGCACTCAGGCCTCTCTTTCCCTGACTCAGCATGTTAGATTTACGCAAGCTTGAGGCAAGCTGCTTCCTGTGAGAGGGAGGTGGGCCCCCAGGCTGCGGTATACACACAGGCAGGCAGGGACCGGTGTGTGTGTGTGCGTGTGTGTGTGTCTGTGTGTCTGTGTGTGTGTGGAGATTGATTTACTATGAAGCTCTCACATAACTGTGGTGTGTGTGGCTCCTTTACATCTGTGTGTGTGTGTCTGTCTGTGTGTGTGTGTGTGTGTGTGTGTGTGTGCTTGCATCTACATTGACAGTAACTGATGGAGCACTCACCTTGCTTCTCTCATCTCAAGGTGAGCTAATGTACCATTCAGCCAGGGTCTCTGATACCCACTAGAGAGTTAGAGAGGAGAGACTGAGACATGTGAGCTAATGTACCATCCAGCCAGGGTCTCTGATACCCACTAGAGAGTTAGAGAGGAGAGACTGAGACATGTGAGCTAATGTACCATCCAGCCAGGGTCTCTGATACCCACTAGAGAGTTAGAGAGTCCAGCCAGGGTCTCTGATACCCACTAGAGAGTTAGAGAGGAGAGACTGAGACATGTGAGCTAATGTACCATCCAGCCAGGGTCTCTGATACCCACTAGAGAGTTAGAGAGGAGAGACTGAGACATGTGAGTTAATGTACCATCCAGCCAGGGTCTCTGATACCCACTAGAGAGTTAGAGAGGAGAGACTGAGACATGTGAGCTAATGTACCATCCAGCCAGGGTCTCTAAGACAGACTAGGGAGTTAGACCCTTTTCACACTATGACAGATTCTCTAGAGGTTTTGAGAGAATAACCTCGGCTATACCTGTTTCAATAATGTATAACTTACGAACTTGCTCCGTCTCTAGCGTTACCTCCGTAGTTAGCTCTCGACACTCCACCGACAGTTGCCCCCCTCCAGGCAGGGCAGTGTAAACCCATGTCAGAGTCTAAATCAAATCAAATCAAATCAAATTTTATTAGTCACATACACATGGTTAGCAGATGTTAATGCGAGTGTAGCGAAATGCTTGTGCTTCTAGTTCCGACAATGCAGTAATAACCAACAAGTAATCTAACCTAACAATTCCACAACTACTACCTTATACACACACAAGTGTAAAGGGATAAAGAATATGTACATAAAGATATATGAATGAGTGGTGGTACAGAACGGCATAGGCAAGATGCAGCAGATGGTATAGAGTACGGTATATACATATGAGATGAGTACTGTAGGGTATGTAAACATAAAGTGGCATAGTTTAAAGTGGCTAGTGGTACATGTATTACATAAAGATGGCAAGATGCAGTAGATGATATAGAGTACAGTATATACATATGAGATGGGTAATGTAGGGTATGTAAACATTATATTAAGTGGCATTGTTTAAAGTGGCTAGTGGTACATTTTTACATAATTTCCATCAATTCCCATTTTTAAAGTGGCTGGAGTTGAGTCAGTATGTTGGCAGCGGCCGCTAAATGTTAGTGGTGGCTGTTTAACAGTCTGATGGTGTCACGATCGTGTGGAGGATTGACGGACCAAAACGCAGCAGTTGGAAAATAAGCCATCTCCTTTTATTTATGAAGAAGGCAAAACGAAACAAACACACTTACGAACTAATCAAAACAATAAACGATCGTGAAGCTAAATAAACGATGTGCACACACAGGCTACAAACGTTAACATAGACAACGCTAGACATCTACACTCAACACAAACCCATATACTACACCCCATAACCCCTTTACCATATAAACACCCAAAACTAACAAAACATAAACATTCCCCATGTCACACCCTGACCTAACTAAAATAATAAAGAAAACAAAGAATACTAAGGCCAGGGCGTGACATAACCCCCCCCTTGAGGCGCGAACTCCGGGCGCACCATACACAGTCTAGGGGAGGGTCTGGGTGGGCTTCCCTCCACGGTGGCGGCTCCGGCTCTGGTCGTGGTCCCCACTTCACCACAGTCCCTAACCACCTCCTTAGCCTCTTCAAAATGACCCCTCTCCACATTAATCCCATTGCATTAAGGGACAGCTCCGGACTAAGGGCCAGTACCAGGGTAAGGGCCAGTACCAGGGTCAGGGGCAGTACCAGGGTAAGGGGCAGTACCAGGGTAAGGGGCAGTACCAGGGTAAGGGGCAGCACCAGGGTAAGGGGCAGCACCAGGGTAAGGGGCAGCACCAGGGTAAGGGGCAGCACCAGGGTAAGGGGCAGCTCCGGACTGAGGAATGGCAGCTCCGGACTGAGGAATGGCAGCTCCGGACTGAGGAATGGCAGCTCCGGACTGAGGGACTGCAGCTCCGGACTGAGGGACTGCAGCTCCGGACTGAGGGACGGCCCATGGCTGGCTGACAGATCTGGCTGCTCATGGCTGGCTAACGGATCTGGCTGCTCATGGCTGGCTGACTGATCTGGCTGCTCATGGCTGGCTGACTGATCTGGCTGCTCATGGCTGGCTGACTGATCTGGCTGCTCATGGCTGGCTGACTGATCTGGCTGCTCATGGCTAGCTGACGGATCTGGCTGCTCATGGCTAGCTGACGGATCTGGCTGCTCATGGCTAGCTGACGGATCTGGCTGCTCATGGCTAGCTGACGGATCTGGCTGCTCATGGCTAGCTGACGGATCTGGCTGCTCATGGCTAGCTGACGGATCTGGCTGCTCATGGCTAGCTGACGGATCTGGCTGCTCATGGCTAGCTGACGGATCTGGCTGCTCATGGCTAGCTGACGGATCTGGCTGCTCATGGCTAGCTGACGGATCTGGCTGCTCATGGCTAGCTGACGGATCTGGCTGCTCATGGTTGGCTGACTGATCTGGCTGCTCCTGTCTGGTTGGCGGCTCTGGCAGATCCTGTCTGGTTGGCGGCTCTGGCAGATCCTGTCTGGTTGGCGGCTCTGGCAGATCCTGTCTGACGGACGGCTCTAGCGGCTCCTGTCTGGCTGGCGGCTCTAGCGGCTCCTGTCTGGCGGACGGCTCAGTGGGCTCATGGCAGACGGGCGGCTTTGCAGGCTCATGGCAGACGGGCGGCTTTGCAGGCTCATTGCAGACGGATGGCTCAGATGGCGCTGGGGAGACGGATGGCTCAGATGGCGCTGGGGAGACGGATGGCTCAGATGGCGCTGGGGAGACGAGCAGTTCAGTCATCGCTATGCAGACGGCAGACTCCTGCCGGCTGAGGCGCACTGTAGGCCTGGTGCGTGGTGCCGGAACTGGTGGTACCGGGCTGGGGACACGCATCTCAGGGCTAGTGCGGGGAGCAGGAACAGGGCATACTGGACCCTGGGGACGCACATTAGGCCTAGTGCGTGGGGCCGGAACTGGTGGTACCGGACTGGGGACACGCATCTCAGGGCTAATGCGGGGAGCAGCAACAGGACGCACAGGACTCTGGGTACACACAGGAGGCTTGGTGCGTAATTTAGGCACTGGTGGTAAAGGGCTGGAGACACGCACCATAAGGCTAGTGCGTGGAGGAGGCACTGGTTGTACTGGGCTGGGGACCGTCACAGGAGAGTTAGTACATAGGGCTAATATAGGAGGTGCAGGACTAGGGAGGCGTACAGGAGGCCTGGTTCGTGGGATTGTCCTTTCCAGACGGTTAGCACGCACATCAGGACGAGCATGTAGAGCTGACTCAGGTAACCTCACATCCCGCACACGCTCTGTCGGGTGGATCTTGTGCCTCACGCACCAACACAGCAGCTCCCTCATTTTACTCTCTTCCAACCTCCCCAATAAATCCTTAACCGTCTCTGCATCACTCCCATTGCTCCCCTCCAATCTCAGCCCGACTGGCTCAGGTTCCCTCTTAGAGGAAGCACGGGAAGCACGGGAAGTTGACGCAGTTCTCCCATCTGGACTCGCCACATTCCCCATGAGCCCCTCCCCAAGAAATTTTTGGGTATTACTCACGGGTCTCCAGCCTTGCTTCCTTGCTGCCTCCTCATATCGCCTCCTCTCGGCTTTCGCTGCCTCCAGCTCTTCACGAGGGAGGCGATATTCTCCAGGTTGATCCCAAGGTCCATCTCCTTCCAATTTGTCCTCCCAACTCCAGAAATCCTGTGTAGGTAGGTCCTGTTGCCGCCTTCCATGCCGCTTGGTCCTATGGTGAGTAATTCTGTCACGATCGTGTGGAGGATTGACGGACCAAAACGCAGCAGTTGGAAAATAAGCCATCTCCTTTTATTTATGAAGAAGGCAAAACGAAACAAACACACTTACGAACTAATCAAAACAATAAACGATCGTGAAGCTAAATAAACGATGTGCACACACAGGCTACAAACGTTAACATAGACAACGCTAGACATCTACACTCAACACAAACCCATATACTACACCCCATAACCCCTTTACCATATAAACACCCAAAACTAACAAAACATAAACATTCCCCATGTCACACCCTGACCTAACTAAAATAATAAAGAAAACAAAGAATACTAAGGCCAGGGCGTGACAGATGGCCTTGAGATAGAAGCTGTTTTTCAGTCTCTCGGTCCCTGCTTTGATGCACCTGTACTGACCTCGCCTTCTGGATGATAGCGGGGTGAACAGGCAGTGGCTTGGGTGGTTGTTGTCCTTGATGATCTTTATGGCCTTCCTGTGACATCGGGTGGTGTAGGTGTCCTGGAGGGCAGGTAGTTTGCCCCCGGTGATGCGTTCTGCAGACCTCACTACCCTCTGGAGAGCCTTACGGTTGTGGGCGGAGCAGTTGCCGTACCAGGCGGTGATACAGCCCGACAGGATGCTCTCGATTGTGCATCTGTAGAAGTTTGTGAGTGCTTTTGGTGACAAGCCGAATTTCTTCAGCCTCCTGAGGTTGAAGAGGCGCTGCTGCGCCTTCTTCACAACGCTGTCTGTGTGGGTGGACCAATTCAGTTTGTCCGTGATGTGTACACCGAGGAACTTAAAACTTTCCACCTTCTCCACTACTGACCCGTCGATGTGGATAGGGGGGTGCTCCCTCTGCTGTTTCCTGAAGTCCACAATCATCTCCTTTGTTTTGTTGACGTTGAGTGTGAGGTTATTTTCCTGACACCACACTCTGAGGGCCCTCACCTCCTCCCTGTAGGCCGTCTCGTCGTTGTTGGTAATCAAGCCTACCACTGTAGTGTCATCCGCAAACTTGATGATTGAGTTGGAGGCGTGCATGGCCACGCAGTCGTGGGTGAACAGGGAGTACAGGAGAGGGCTCAGAACGCACCCTTGTGGGGCCCCAGTGTTGAGGATCAGCGGGGTGGAGATGTTGTTACCTACCCTCACCACCTGGGGGCGGCCCGTCAGGAAGTCCAGGACCCAGTTGCACAGGGCGGGGTCGAGACCCAGGGTCTCGAGCTTGATGACGAGTTTGGAGGGTACTATGGTGTTAAATGCTGAGCTGTAATCGATGAACAGCATTCTCACATGGGTATTCCTCTTGTCCAGATGGGTTAGGGCAGTGTGCAGTGTGGTTGCGATTGCGTCGTCTGTGGACCTATTGGGTCGGTAAGCAAATTGGAGTGGGTCTAGGGTGTCCGGTAGGGTGGAGGTGATATGGTCCTTGACTAGTCTCTCAAAGCACTTCATGATGACGGAAGTGAGTGCTACGGGGCGGTAGTCGTTTAGCTCAGTTACCTTAGCTTTCTTGGGAACAGGAACAATGGTGGCCCTCTTGAAGCATGTGGGAACAGCAGACTGGGATAAGGATTGATTGAATATGTCCGTAAACACACCAGCCAGCTGGTCTGCGCATGCTCTGAGGACGCGGCTGGGAATGCCGTCTGGGCCTGCAGCCTTGCGAGGGTTAACACGTTTAAATGTTTTACTCACCTCGGCTGCAGTGAAGGAGAGCCCGCAGGTTTTGGTAGGGGGCCGTGTCAGTGGCACTGTATTGTCCTCAAAGCGGGCAAAAAAGTTGTTTAGCCTGTCTGGGAGCAAGACATCCTGGTCCGCGACGGGGCTGGTTTTCTTTTTGTAATCCGTGATTGACTGTAGACCCTGCCACATACCTCTTGTGTCTGAGCTGTTGAATTGCGACTCGATTTTGTCTCTGTACTGGGACTTAGCCTGTTTGATTGCCTTGCGGAGAGAATAGCTACACTGTTTGTATTCGGTCATGCTTCCGGTCACCTTGCCCTGGTTAAAAGCAGTGGTTCGCGCTTTCAGTTTCACGCGAATGCTGCCGTCAATCCACGGTTTCTGGTTTGGGAATGTTTTCATCGTTGCTGTGGGTACGACATCGTCAATGCACTTCCTAATGAACTCGCTCACCGAATCAGCATATTCGTCAATATTGTTGTTGGACGCAATGCGGAACATATTCCAATCCGCGTGATCGAAGCAGTCTTGAAGCGTGGAATCAGATTGGTCGGACCAGCGTTGAACAGACCTGAGCGCGGGAGCTTGTTGTTTTAGTTTCTGTTTGTAGGCTGGAATCAACAAAATGGAGTCGTGGTCAGCTTTTCCGAAAGGGGGGCGGGGGAGGGCCTTATATGCGTCGCGGAAATTAGTATAACAATGATCTAGGGTTTTTCCAGCCCTGGTAGCACAATCGATATGCTGATAGAATTTAGGGAGTTTTGTTTTTAGATTAGCCTTGTTAAAATCCCCAGCTACGATGAATGCAGCCTCAGGGTGTGTGGTTTCCAGTTTACAAAGAGTCAGATAAAGTTCGTTCAGGGCCATCGATGTGTCTGCTTGGGGGGGAATATATACGGCTGTGATTATGATCGAAGAGAATTCCCTTGGTAGATAATGCGGTCGACATTTGATTGTGAGGAGTTCTAGATCAGGTGAACAGAATGACTTGAGTTCCTGTGTGTTGTTATGATGATCACACCACGTCTCGTTAATCATAAGGCATACCCCCCCGCCCCTCTTCTTACCAGAAAGATGTTTGTTTCTGTCGGCACGATGCATGAAGAAACCAGCTGGCTGCACCGACTCCGTTAGCGTCTCTTGAGTTAGCCATGTTTCCGTGAAGCAGAGCACGTTGCAATCCCTGATGTCTCTCTGGAATGCTACCCGTGCTCGGATTTCATCAACCTTATTGTCAAGAGACTGGACATTGGCGAGTAGTATGCTAGGGAGTGGAGCGCGATGTGCCCGTCTCCGAAGCCTGACCAGGAGACCGCCTCGTTTGCCCCTTTTACGGCGTCGCACAGGGTCGCCGGCTGGGATCAGATCCATTGTATTGGGTGGAAGGCAAAACACTGGATCCGTTTCGGGAAAGTCATATTCCTGGTAGGAACGATGATGAGTTGACGTTAATCGTATATTCAGTAGTTCCTCCCGACTGTATGTAATGAAACCTAAGATTACCTGGGGTACCGATGTAAGAAATAACACATAAAAAAACAAAATACTGCATATTTTCCAAGGAACGCGAAGCGAGGCGGCCATCTCGTTTCGGCGCCGGATGTAAGAATGACTGCGGTGGCGGTTGGCACTCGCCTTCTGCCCCCTGATGGCCCGTTGCAGGCGTCCCATGTTTCTTCCGAGCGCCGAAACCATTCGTCCACCGCAGGTGCTTCAATCTGGCTCTGATGGAACGGTGCAAGGACCGGCTGATAACCTAGTACACATTGAAAAGGAGATAGGTTAGTGGAGGAGTGGCGGAGGGAGTTTTGGGCCATCTCTGCCCAGGGGATGAAAGCCACCCACTCCCCCGGCCGGTCCTGGCAATAGGACCGCAGAAACCTACCCACATCCTGGTTAACTCTCTCCACCTGCCTGTTACTCTCGGGGTGAAAACCTGAGGTGATGCTGACCGAGACCCCCAGGTGTTCCATAAACGCCCTCCAGACCCTAGACGTGAACTGGGGACCCCGATCAGAAACTATATTCTCAGGCACCCCGTAGTGCCGGAAGACGTGGGTGAACAGGGCCTCTGCAGTCTGTAGAGCCGTAGGGAGACCGGGCAAAGGCAGGAGACAGCAGGACTTAGAAAACCGATCCACAACGACCAGGATCGTGGTGTTTCCCTATGACGGAGGAAGAACCGTCACGAAATCCACCGATAGGTGTGACCACGGCCGTTGTGGAACGGGTAGGGGTTGTAATTTCCCTCTGGGCAGGTGTTTAGGTGCCTTGCACTGAGCGCACACCGAGCAGGAGGAAACATAAACCCTCACATCCTTAGCTAAAGTGGGCCACCAGTACTTCCCACTAAGACAGCGCACTGTCCGACCGATGCCAGGATGACCAGAGGAGGGTGACGTGTGAGCCCAACAGATCAAACGATCGCAGACATCAGACAGAACGTACAGACGCCCAGCTGGACACTGGTTGGGAGTGGGCTCTGTACGTAACGCCCGCTCAATGTCTGCGTCCAGCTCCCACACCACCGGTGCCACCAGGTAAGAAGCCGGAAGTATGGTAGTGGGATCCGTGTACCGCTCCTCTGTGTCATACATCCGGGACAGTGTGTCTGCCTTGGCGTTCTGGGAACCTGGTCTGTAGGAAAGGGTGAAAACAAAACGGGTGAAAAACATGGCCCACCTTGTCTGATGAGGGTTCAGTCTCCTTGCCGCCCGGATGTACTCCAGATTGCGGTGGTCAGTCCAAATGAGGAAAGGGTGTTTAGCCCCCTCAAGCCAATGCCTCCACGCCTTCAGAGCCTTGACAACAGCCAACAGCTCCCGATCCCCCACATCATAGTTTCGCTCCGCCGGGCTGAGCTTCTTCGAAAAAAAGCACAGGGGCTGAGCTTTGGTGGCGTACCCGAGCGCTGAGACAGCACAGCTCCTATCCCAGCCTCGGACGCGTCCACCTCTACTATAAATACCAAAGAGGGATCAGGATGAGCCAGCACGGGAGCCGAGGTAAACAGAGCCTTCAGGTGACCAAAAGCCCTGTCCGCCCCAGCTGACCACTGCAGTTGCACCGGTCCCCTCTTTAGCAAAGTGGTAATGGGAGCCGCTACTTGACCAAAGCTCCGGATAAACCTCCAGTAGTAGTTGGCAAACCCTTAAAACCGCTGCTCCTCCTATACCGTAGTTGCAGTTTTTACGCACGGCTGAAATGCGGTCCTTCTCCATCTCCACCCCTGTCGCAGACAGGCGGTACCCTAGGAAGGAGACGGACTGTTGGAAGAACAGACATTTCTCAGCCTTGACGTACAGGTCATGCTCCAACAGTCGACCAAGCCACCTTGCGCACCAGGGACACATGCCCGGCGCGTGTGGCGGAGTATATTAGAATGTCATCTATATACACCACTACACCCTGCCCGTGCAGGTCCCTGAAAATCTTGTCTACAAAAGGCATTCATCAACCCGTACGGCATGACAAGGTACTCATAGTGCCCTGAGGTGGTACTAAATGCCGTCTTCCACTCATCTCCCTCCCGGATACGCACTAGGTTGTAAGCGCTCCTGAGATCCAATTTTGTGAAGAAGCGCGCCCCGTGCAATGACTCTGTCACACTGGCTATGAGAGGCAGCGGGTAACTGTACTTTACTGTGATCTGATTTATACCTCGATAGTCAATACACAGGCGAGAGCCAAATCGGCATATTCAGGGGGGATGTGCATGGTGGAGACCTGGTTTGGACTCTCCACTGTAGTTGCACCTATGGAAACACCTACACACCTCCCTGAGCACTGACGTGACCATCCCTTGAGAGCCCCCTGTTTGCACGAAATAGTGTAGTCATGATCGGCCAACCAGGGACGCCCCAACACCACAGGAAACGCAGGTAAAGAGACTAATTCTCTCCCTATGATCCCCCTGCATTATCATACATAGTGGAGCTGTGACCTCCCTGATCAGTCCCGACCCTAAAGGACGACTATCTAAGGCATGTACAGGGAAGGGCACATCAACAGGAACAATAGGGAACCCTAATCTAATTGCAAATGTTCCCAGCTGCACCTGAATCTACTAGCGCCTTATGCTGGGAATGCCGGGAAAACTCAGGAAATTCTATACATACACACAAGTGCGAAACAGGAAGCTCTGGGTGAGTCGGGTGCCTACTCACCTGGGATGATCCACCAGTGCCCTGCCTGCTGCCTCGACTCCCTGGAGAACCTCCCCAGCACCGACCAGCAGTGTGCCCTCTGCGGCCACAGGTGGTGCAGGGAATGGCCCCCCCCTCCGGTCCCCCTCATAGCAGCACCTCCTAGCTCCATCGGCATCGGGTCTGACATGCTGGGGGATGGAACTGACGGACCTCGATCCGGACGTCCGCGGGAGGCCAACATGTTATCCAGCCTATTGGATAGGTCCACCAGCTGATCAAAGGTAAGGGTGGTGTCCCTGCAGGCTAGCTCCCTACAAACGTCCTCGCGTAGATCACACCTGTAGTGGTCGATCAGGGCCCGCTCATTCCATCCCGCGCCGGCGGCCAGAGTTCGAAAGTCCAGAGCGAAGTCTTGTGCGCTCCTCATCCCCTGTCTGAGATGATACAAGCGTTCCCCCGCCGCTCTCCCTTCAGGTGGATCGTAGAAAACCGCCCGGAAGCGGTGGGTAAAATCACAAATAAAAAAACACAAATAAATGGGCCTATATTAGGCTATGAATACATAGCTTAGGCTATGAATACATGACTTTACCGCTTGGTTTCCCTTGACCAGGCCCAGATGGGATCAGAAGAGATCTAGGCTACCTGCAGCTTGTTATGTGCTGCAGTTGATCGGACAGATTCATGTGCATAAGTTGACAAATCATGAGGCATTTCAATGTATTTATTTTTTGGGGTGGCGAGTATGAGCTTCCATATAAAACAGCTCGTCGCTTGTCGCAGCTCCCCAGTGAATTCACTCATACTCTGAGTGTTCAAAACATTATGAACACCGTCTCTTTCCATAACACAGACTGCCCATGTGAAGGCTATGATCCCTTATTGATGCCACTTATTAAATCCACTTTAATCAGTGTAGATGAAGGGGAGGAGATAGGTTTAAGAAGTATTTTCAAGCCTTAACTTGAGAAAACAGGGGGTGCTATTTTCGCATTAGCATAATTTGCTCTACAGATTAAACTGCCTCTTATTCAATTATTGCTCTTACTATATGCATATAAATAATACCATTGGAAAGAAAACAATCTCTAGTTTCTAAAACCGTTTCAATTTTGTCTCTGAGTGATACAGAAGTCATTTCACAGCACTTTCCATGACCAAGAACATAAAATCAAGATGTGTTATGCTGGCTTCAAAGCTCTGCCTATATATGGTCGTGCCCCCTATGACCAGAAACACACTTCATTCGCCTTCCTCTGGTTGTCAAGAGGACGTCAGAGGAGAAATTCTTTGTTTATCTGGGACTGACGTGAAATAGGAGCCATTTCTTTGGCGTGACCGACAACTTCCGGTTTACTGAATCGCTCGAATTGGAGCTGCGATTGTGTACTGTTTTGCTGGCGTTATGTATGAAAACTATCTCCGTGTCGAATTTTGTTTGATACATGTGACCATATCATCGTAATGTATGTTTTTTCAATATAGTTTAATCAGATTATTTGAATTTTTCCGGGAGTTTTGCGGTGTTCCGTTGTCGGATTGTATTTACGTTTGAGAGATCCGTGCCCCTCGACCAGTACCTATGCTAAATGAAGTGGGAAAGGAACATTTCTGAACGGAACCAACGACTCATCTTGACAAAGGACACTTTGATCAACATTCTGATGAAAGATCAGCCATAGTAAGACCCAATTTACGATGTTATATCATATCTGTTGTGCATGTGAACTGGCCGTGGGCGCCTAGCCGAATCTGCCTGGTATAGCTATGCTAATTTAGCGCTACATTTTGTTTTCGTTATAAAACATTTCATAAATCTGAAATATTGTTTGGATTCACCAGATGTTGGGCTTTCAATATCTGTACGCTGTGTATTTTTCTGAAATGTTTTAAAATGAGTAATTAGTTATATGACGTTGGTCTCTGTAATTGTTCTGGCTTGGTCGGCACCTTTTCAGATTGCAGCTGCAATGTAGAACTGTGATTTATAACTGAAAAATGCACATTTAAAAAAAAAAAACTATGCAATTCCATAAATATGTTATCAGACTGTCATCTTATGAAGTTGTTTCTTGGTTAGTGGCTATATATATTTTTATTTCGTCGAATTAGTGATAGCTACTGACGCAGGAAAAGGCTGTTGGGAGTAAAAATATCGTGTCCTTTGCTAACGTGGTTAGCTAATAGATTTACATATTGTGTCTTCCCTGTAAAACATTTTAAAAATCTGAAATGGTGGCTTTATTCACAAGACCTGTATCTTTCATCTGGTGTCTTAGACTTGTGATTTAATGATATTTAGATGCTACAAGTTACTTGTGACGCTATGCTAGCTATGCTACTCAGTGGGGTGGGGGGTGGGGGGTGCTACCGGATCAGGGTTGGTGACTCGTGAGAAGTTAAGACAATTGAGACATGGATTGTGTATGTGTGCCATTCAGAGGGTAATTGGGCAAGACAAAAGATTGAAGTGCCTTTGAACGAGGTATGGTAGAAGGTGCCAGGCGCACCGGTTTATGTCAAGAACTGCAACGCTGCTGGGTTTTTCCACACTCAGCAGTTTCCTCTATGTATCAGGAATGGTCCACCACTCAAGGGACATCCAGCCAACTTGACACAACTGTGGGAAATATTGGAGTCAACATGGGCCAGCGTCCCTGTGGAATGCTTTCAACACCTTGACGAATTGAGGCAGTTCTGAGAACAATAACTCAATATTAGGAAGGTGTTCTTAATGTTTTGTACACTCAGTTTATATTATACCCAGGTTTTCAGTCTAAATTTGCTTTTACCACATGTAGGCCAAATGATTTGTATGATATTGATAAAAATGAAGCATGACTTGTTGCAATGTTGTAAGGTAGGTCTACAGTACCTTTATATTCGTATGAGAAGGGTAGTAGGCCTAATAGTTCATTTTTGATAGCCTAACATTATTTGATGAAGACATGCTGTTAGCAACTCTGTGTTTTTGTCTTTAAGCTGAAATGTATAGAGTGTAGCCTACAGATGAGACAATAACACCTTTAATCTCTACACATGCTTGTGAATTGTTGCATGATTCAAAACTGTAATGTGGTTTGGTTCTGTTATTCAAACGTGTAATATGTTTAAGATGAAAAGTCTCTTGCGTAGTTGAAGCATGCTGGCTAGTGGCTATACTGTGATACACTATTTCATAGGGATATTTACAGTAAATGTCCGTTGCCAAGTACCGAACCCTCTCGCGGCACACAACGCTCCGTTGCTAATGTGATTTGAAAAGTTAATGTACATACAGTGCATTTGCAGACCCCTTGACTTTTTCCACATTTTGTTACATTACAGCCTCATCAATCTACACACAATACCCCATAATGACAAAGCAAAAATAGGTTTTTCAACATTTTTGCAAATGTATACATTTACAAACATTTTAATATCACATTTACATAAGTATTAAGACCCTTTACTCAGTACTGTGTTTAAGCACCTTTGGCAGTGATTACAGCCTTGAGTCTTCTTGGGTATGACTCTACAAGCTTGGCACACCTGTATTTGGGGAGTTTCTCCCATTCTTCTCTGCAGATTCTCTCAAGCTCTGTCAGGTTGGATGGGGAGCATCGCTGCACAGCTATGTTCAGGTCTCTCCAGAGATGTTTGATCGGGTTCAAGTCCGGGCTCTGGTTGGGCCACTCAAGGACATTCAGAGACTTGTCCCGAAGCCACTCCTGCGTTGTCTTGCCTGTGTGCTTAGAGTCGTTGTCCTGATTACAACAAATACTTTTTTTTTGAGAATCCCTACTGTTGACCAATCACCGATGAATGGGCGTAGACTTTGGCGACCAACTTTAGCTTGCCTCGAGAAAATTTGCCTTCTGTCCTAACAGCTGAAAAAAAAAAAAAAATGAACAAAAACGTCACAAAATGTCGTCATAATATATGCGCTTTTCCAAACTGTTTCGACTGGGAAGGATGACATGAGTAACAACTAACCTACTCAGCCAACCCATCTGAGAGAGAGAGAAAGAGAAACAGAGAGCCAAGTTTATACAGACAGACAGAAACCCAGAGGGAGGGTTTGGCTGTGACTAGGTATTTTTCCCACTGTAACGTTTCAGTTGAATTCTGTAGTTACTATGTAGTATGATCTGTCCCATGGACGTTCTGTAGTTACTATGTAGTATGACCTGTCCCACGGACATTCTGTAGTTACTATGTAGTATGATCTGTCCCACGGACGGTCTGTAGTTACTATGTAGTATGAGCTGTCCCATGGACGTTCTGTAGTTACTATGTAGTATGACCTGTCCCACGGACATTCTGTAGTTACTATGTAATATGATCTGTCCCACGGACGGTCTGTAGTTACTATGTAGTATGATCTGTCCCACGGACATTCTGTAGTTACTATGTAGTATGATCTGTCCCATGGACGGTCTGTAGTTATTACTATGTAGTATGATCTGTCCCACTGCCGTTCTGTAGTTACTATGTAGTATGATCTGCTCCATGGACGGTCTGTAGTTACTATGTAGTATGATCTGTCCCACGGACGTTCTGTAGTTACTATGTAGTATGATCTGTCCCACGAACGTTCTGTAGTTACTATGTAGTATGATCTGTCCCACGGACGTTCTGTAGTTGCTATGTAGTATGATTTGCTCCATGGACGTTCTGTAGTTACTATGTAGTATGATCTGTCTCATGGACGGTCTGTAGTTACTATGTAGTATGATCTGTCTCATGGACGGTCTGTAGTTACTATGTAGTATGATCTGTCCCACGGACGTTCTGTAGTTACTATGTAGTATGATCTGTCCCACGGACGTTCTGTAGTTACTATGTAGTATGATCTGTCTCATGGACGGTCTGTAGTTACTATGTAGTATGATCTGTCTCATGGACGGTCTGTAGTTACTATGTAGTATGATCTGTCCCACGGACGTTCTGTAGTTACTATGTAGTATGATCTGCTCCATGGACGGTCTGTAGTTACTATGTAGTATGATCTGTCCCACGGACGTTCTGTAGTTACTATGTAGTATGATCTGTCCCACGGACGTTCTGTAGTTACTATGTAGTATGATCTGTCCCACGGACGTTCTGTAGTTACTATGTAGTATGATCTGTCACACGGACGTTCTGTAGTTACTTTGTAGTATGATCTGTCACACGGACATTCTGTAGTTACTATGTAGTATGATCTGTCTCATGGACGGTCTGTAGTTACTGTGTAGTATGATCTGTCCCACGGACGGTCTGTAGTTACTATGTAGTATGATTTGCTCCGTGGACGTTCTGTAGTTACTATGTAGTATGATCTGTCTCATGGACGTTCTGTAGTTACTATGTAGTATGATCTGTCTCATGGACGGTCTGTAGTTACTATGTAGTATGATCTGTCCCACGGACGTTCTGTAGTTACTATGTAGTATGATCTGTCCCACGGACGTTCTGTAGTTACTATGTAGTATGATCTGTCCCATGGATGTTCTGTAGTTACTATGTAGTATGATCTGTCCCATGGACGGTTTGTAGTTACTATGTAGTATGAGCTGTCACACGGACGTTCTGTAGGTACTATGTAGTATGATCTGTCCCACGGACGTTCTGTAGTTACTATGTAGTATGATCTGTCCCACGGACGTTCTGTAGTTACTATGTAGTATGATCTGTCACACGGACGTTCTATAGTTACTTTGTAGTATGATCTGTCACACGGACATTCTGTAGTTACTATGTAGTATGATCTGTCTCATGGACGGTCTGTAGTTACTGTGTAGTATGATCTGTCCCACGGACGTTCTGTAGTTACTATGTAGTATGATATGCTCCATGGACGTTCTGTAGTTACTATGTAGTATGATCTGTCCCACGGACGTTCTGTAGTTACTGTGTAGTATGATCTGTCCCATGGACGGTCTGTAGTTACTATGTAGTATGATCTGTCCCACGGACGTTCTGTAGTTACTATGTAGTATGATCTGTCCCACGGACGTTCTGTAGTTACTACGTAGTATGATCTGTCACACGGACGTTCTGTAGTTACTATGTAGTATGATCTGTCCCACGGACGTTCTGTAGTTACTATGTAGTATGATCTGTCCCATGGACGTTCTGTAGTTACTATGTAGTATGATCTGTCCCATGGACGGTCTGTAGTTACTATGTAGTATGATCTGTCCCACGGACGTTCTGTAGGTACTATGTAGTATGATCTGTCCCACGGACGTTCTGTAGTTACTATGTAGTATGATCTGTCCCACGGACGTTCTGTAGTTACTATGTAGTATGATCTGTCACACGGACGTTCTGTTGTTACTTTGTAGTATGATCTGTCACATGGACATTCTGTAGTTACTATGTAGTATGATCTGTCTCATGGACGGTCTGTAGTTACTGTGTAGTATGATTTGTCCCACGGACGTTCTGTAGTTACTATGTAGTATGATCTGCTCCATGGACGTTCTGTAGTTACTATGTAGTATGATCTGTCCCACGGACGTTCTGTAGTTACTATGTAGTATGATCTGTCCCATGGACGGTCTGTAGTTACTATGTAGTATGATCTGTCCCACGGATGTTCTGTAGTTACTATGTAGTATGATCTGTCCCACGGACGTTCTGTAGTTACTATGTAGTATGATCTGTCCCACGGACGTTCTGTAGTTACTATGTAGTATGATCTGTCACACGGACGTTCTGTAGTTTACTATATAGTATGATCTGTCACACGGACATTTTGTAGTTACTATGTAGTATGATCTGTCACATGGACGTTTTGTAGTTACTATGTAGTATGATCTGTCCCACGGACGTTCTGTAGTTGCTATGTAGTATGATCTGTCCCACGGACGGTCTGTAGTTACTATGTAGTATGATCTGTCCCACGGACGTTCTGTAGTTGCTATGTAGTATGATCTGTCCCACGGACGGTCTGTAGTTACTATGTAGTATGATCTGTCCCATGGACGTTCTGTAGTTACTATGTTGTATGATCTGTCCCATGGACTTTCTGTATGAGCCAATATCTTGTGTTCGTCCTCTACATGGCTTTTCTGCCTCACTGCCTTTCGTGCAGAATTAAGGCCTTCACTTTTCCTCACGCCTGGTGTCTCAGGGTTAATTTGCAGTTTTAGGGTGCGTGTGCGTGCGCGTGCGTGCGTGCGTGCCCATGTGTGTGTGTGTGTAGTAGTAGTTAAAGTCGTCCATACCCTTAAAGGCTTCAGACTTTATGAAATCGATCTTCAGCTGTAGGCTACATGTCATTGTGACTGTAAAGGTCTGAGTATTGGTGAACATCTGAGAAAGCTTTAGGCTATATGTTGTAGTAGTAACCAGTCCAACCCGTTGCAGATTATCTGACTTGGGCTTGTGCTGGCTGGTGTTGTCAGAAGGTTTTGCATTGTGTAACTAGTAATATCCATGGAGAAAATGACTGTTAGTGTAACCAGATGGCAGTTGATAGGTGTGTGTGATGCATAGTAAACGTGACTAGAAAACAACATGACCTGTTTTGAACACACACAGTCGGTCAATGGACCTAAATAGACAAACCTGTCCAACTACCTCAGACTGCTCTGATTAGTCACCCCCCCCCGCCCCCCCACACACTCTCTCTCTCTCACTCTCTCTCTTTCTCTCTCTCTCACTAACTTTCTCTCTCTCCCTCTTTTTCTTTTTCTCTCTCTCCCCCTCTCTTTCTCTCCCTCTCCCTCTCTCCCTCTCACTCTCTCTTTCTATCTTTCTCTCTCTCTCCCCCTCTCTCTCTCCCCCTCTCTTTCTCTCCCTCTCCCTCTCTCCCTCTGTCACAATCTACCTATAGCACTAGCTCTGTAATTAGTGATTGAGTCCAGACTTCACTTTAGCCTTGTCTGCATCTAGACTCTCCTCTTCTGTGAAATGTTACACCTCTCCTAACCTGCCTCAAAAACCACCTGTAGTTCAAGGTAATTCTACAAATGTACTATAACTATTTTTATTTTCCTCTGCACCTAGATGAAGTAAATAGCATATTATAAAGCATATTTTAATGTTATTGTATGGACTGTTAAAGTAGAATTATGATTATTAAAATGAGAACAGTAGTCTGTTAAACACTGACATATCGGAGTTGTACTTGCAATGTTGTCCTTTTAATTCATTGGTTTATCCATCACGAGAAGTATCCCTGTGTGTTTGTTTGTGGTTGGCATGCTGCCTAGTGGCTGTTATGAATACACTGATCAGCTGTTGTCTTAGTACCTGAGCTACGCCACACACACACACAACACACACGGGGTTGGCTGGCTGAGGTGTCAGAGGGGTAGAGGGAGGCTGCCTGAGTTTGTTCCCCTGTCCTGGTATGGCCTCCGCCATGCCGACACCACATGGTCGTCTTTAGAGAGGAGAGAGGGAGGATAGAAGGGGCTGAGAAAGTGAGGGGAAAGGAAGAGAAGTTTCTGTGAGAGAGTGAAAGAGAGAAAAGGGGAGGATCTGAGTGAGAGAGAAACATATGTTTCCCATGCCAATAAAACCCTTTGAATTGAATTGAGAGAGAGAAAGCGAGAGAGAGAGAGAAAGAGAGAGAGAGACAGTGGCGGAATACCTGACCACTGTGACTGACCCAAACTTAAGGAAAACTGACTATGTACAGACTCAGTGAGCATAGCCTTGCTATTGAGAAAGGCCGCCATAGTTAGACATGGCTCTCAAGAGAAGACAGGCTATGTGCACACGGCCCAAAAATGAGGTGGAAACTGAGCTGTACTTCCTAACCTTCAGCCAAATGTATGACCATATTAGATTACACAGATCCACAAAGAATTCAAAAGCAAACCCAATTTTGATAAACTCCCATATCTACTGGGTGAAATACCACAGTGTGCCATCACAGCAGAAAGATGTGTGACCTGTTGCCACAAGAAAAAGGCAACCAGTGAAGAACAAACACTATTGTAAATACAACCCATATTTATGTTCATTTATCCTCCCTTTTGTACATCTCTACAACACTGTATATAGACATAATAGGACATTTGAAATGTCTTTATTCTTTTGGAACTTCTATGAATACAAATCGCTTTCTATACATGATAACTTTTTGTATTTTTCTTGTCTTCAAATCCCTGCCAAAAGTCAGGTGACCTAAGTGCTTCCGAATATGTAGTTGCAGGTCATGTTTGCGCATATCTCTATGTGCAAATCTTTATGGCAGTCATTTTACTTAAGGCCCTCGATTTACAAATACAAATCAAAAGGTGTTTGTTTGTGGATAGTGATTTACATTTGTGGAAAGTGATTTACATTTGTGGATTGGTGATTTACATTTGTGAATACATGTGGCATAATATTGATCCCATATTGTAACGGCTGTCGTAGTCGTTCTCCTCCTCAGACGAGGAGGAGCATGGATCGGACCAAGATGCGGATTGGTAAGTATTCATATTTTAATGGGAAAACAACAAACACTACAAAATACAACAACCAAACAAACAAACGTGACTAACCTGAAACAGTCCTGTGTGGCCCAAACACTGACACAGGAACAAACACCCACAAAACACAGGTGAAACCCAGGCTGCCTAAGTATGATTCTCAATCAGGGACAACGATTGACAGCTGTCTCTGATTGAGAATCATACCAGGCCGAACACAAAATCCCAACATAGAAAATCAAACCTAGACCAACCCACCCAACTCACGCCCTGACCAACTAAAACAAATACAAAACAAAGGAAAACAGGTCAGGAACGTGACAGAACCCCCCCCTTAAGGTGCGAACTCCCGGCGCACCAGCACAAAGTCTAGGGGAGGGTCTGGGTGGGTGTCTGTCCACGGTGGCGGCTCTGGCGCTGGTCCCCACCCCACCATAGTCAACCCCCGCTTCCGTGGCCTCCTCCTAATATCCACCCTCCATGTCAATCCCACTATTCCAAAGAGCACCGGACTGAGGGGCAGCACCGGACTGAGGGGCAGCACCGGACTGAGGGGCAGCACCGGACTGAGGGGCAGCACCGGACTGAGGGGCAGCACCGGACTGAGGGGCGGATCCTGGCTGGCGGAAGGCTCTGGCGGATCCTGGCTGGCGGAAGGCTCTTGCGGATCCTGGCTGGCGGAAGGCTCTGGCGGATCCTGGCTGGCGGAAGGCTCTGGCGGATCCTGGCTGGCGGAAGGCTCTGGCGGATCCTGGCTTGCGGAAGGCTCCGGCGGTCCTGGCTGGCTGGCTCCGGCGGATCCTGTCTGGCTGGCTCCGGCGGATCCTGGCTGGCTGGCAGCTCCTGGCTGGACGGCTCTGGCTGATCCTGGCTGGACGGCTCTGGCTGATCCTGGCTGCACGGCTCTGGCTGATCCTGGCTGGACGGCTCTGGCTGATCCTGGCTGGACGGCTCTGGCTGGTCCTGGCTGGACGGCTCTGGCTGGTCCTGGCTGGACGGCTCTGGCTGGTCCTGGCTGGACGGCTCTGAAGGCTCGGGACAGACGGGCAGCGCTGGGCAGGCAGGCAGTTCAGACAGCGCTGGGAAGGCAGGCAGTTCAGACAGCGCTGGGAAGGCAGGCAGTTCAGACAGCGCTGGGAAGGCAGGCAGTTCAGACACAGGCTGCGCTGAGCAGGCAAGCAGCGCAGGCGGCGTTGAGCAGACGGCCGACTCTGACCTGCTGAGGCGCACAGTAGGTCTGGTGCGTGGTGCCGGAACTGGAGGCACTGGGCTGGAGACACGCACCACAGGGAGAGTGCGTGGAGGAGGAACAGGGCTCTGGAAATGCACTGGAAGCCTGGTGCGTGGTGTCGGCACTGATGGTACTGGGCTGGGGTGGGAAGGTGGCGCCGGATATACCGGACCGTGAAGGAGGACACGTGCTCTTGAGCACCGAGCCTCCCCAACCTTACCAGGTTGAATGGTCCCCGTAGCCCTGCCAGTGCGGCGAGGTGGAATAGCCCGCACTGGGCTATGCAGGCGAACCGGGGACACCACCTGTAAGGCTGGTGCCATGTACGCCGGCCCGAGGAGACGTACTGGAGGCCAGATATGTTGGGCCGGCTTCATGGCACCCGGCTCGATGCCCAACCTAGCCCTACCAGTGCGGCAAGGTGGAATAGCCCGCACTGGGCTATGCAGGCGAACCGGGGACACCACCTGTAAGGCTGGTGCCATGTACGCCGGCCCGAGGAGACGTACTGGAGGCCAGATATGTTGGGCCGGCTTCATGGCACCCGGCTCGATGCCCAACCTAGCCCTACCAGTGCGGCAAGGTGGAATAGCCCGCACTGGGCTAAGCACGCGTACTGGGGACACCGTGCGCTTTACCGCATAACACGGTGTCTGACCAGTACGACGCCCTCTCACTCCACGGTAAGCCCGGGGAGTTGGCTCGGGTATCCAACCCGGCTTCGCCACACTCCCCTTTATCCCCCCCCCAATACATTTTTGGGTGAGCCTCTCGGGCTTCCAGCCGCTCTGCCTTGCTTTCGCCTCATAAAACCTCCTCTCCGCTTTCGCTGCCTCCAGCTCCGCTTTGGGGCGGCGACACTCCTCTGGCTCTGCCCAGGGTCCTTTCCCGTCTAGGATTTCCTCCCAAGTCCATTCCTCTTTTCCCCATTGCTGTTGTACTTGCCTTCCTTCTCCAATCCGCTTGGTCCTGTTTTGGTGGGTGTTTCTGTAACGGCTGTCGTAGTCGTTCTCCTCCTCAGACGAGGAGGAGCATGGATCGGACCAAGATGCGGATTGGTAAGTATTCATATTTTAATGGGAAAACAACAAACACTACAAAATACAAAAACCAATAAATGTGACTAACCCGAAACAGTCCTGTGTGGCCCAAACACTGACACAGGAACAAACACCCACAAAACACAGGTGAAACCCAGGCTGCCTAAGTATGATTCTCAATCAGGGACAACGATTGACAGCTGTCTCTGATTGAGAATCATACCAGGCCGAACACAAAATCCCAACATAGAAAATCAAACCTAGACCAACCCACCCAACTCACGCCCTGACCAACTAAAACAAATACAAAACAAAGGAAAACAGGTCAGGAACGTGACACATATAGGCCCTCTGGTAAAATGTGCCACTAATCCTGTAGACCAGGAAGTAGAGAGTTGCACGAGCTGAACCACGGCGTGCTGCTGCTACACTTCTAGAATTGAAGTCAACCACCTGACTGTTTTTGGCGTTTCACACTGCTGGGTCATGTTCATTATGATATGCCACAGAAAACCCTGAAAAGATTTTGCAATGGAAAACAAAAAT